>NC_037544.1:36637908-36639639 GCF_001531365.2 Cynara cardunculus var. scolymus | reverse complement strand
CAGATTATTATGCTTTGGTTTCATTTTTTGTATATTTTACGAATAGTAATGAGAATGGTATATTTTTTTTTTAATGTAAGTACTTTTTTCGTTCAAAAAATATTTATGAACTTGATCGTTCAAAATATGAAAATCCATTGTTTTTTCATACCTTTTTCACTAACAAAATGTATTTAACATATTTTAGAAAGTCCAAGGACTTATTTAACAGGTTTTGTAAAGTCCAAGGACTTATTTAACAGGTTTTAAAAAGTCCAAGGGTTTATTTGTTCCAAAAAATTGTCCAAGGGTTTAATCGTTTCAAACAGTAAAGTCCATGGGTTTTTTTTGACAGATTTTAGAAAGTCTAAGGGTTTATTTGTTCCAAAAAATTGTCCAAGGATTTAATCGTTCCAAACAGTAAAGTTCATTGGGTTTTTTTGAACTTTTCCCTTTTATGTATAATATTGCATTATTATGAAATCATTTTGTATTAAAGATTGCAAAAAGCATGATAAAGAAAGGTAGGTAGCCCAATAATTATTAATCTAACAAAGCTAAAACAAAAGAACAATCAAACCAAAATCTGTACATAAAGTACAATTAAACATAAATCGAGTCAAACCATGTTTGAATCAGATGATTTTGATTTGATTATCAGTGCTTTTCATCGCACTTGGTTGTTTCTTGGAAAATGAGTTTGGGGGGAAACTTCAGATACCAGTAATCTTAATCCCAGGAGCTAATTCAGAATCACTTACTTTAGGAACAAGTAATGTAAAATCAGTTTTCTTTAAGTTGTTTAAAAGTTAGGTTCCTATTCTGATTCGAAACAAAACCAGAACAGTTCTTAATTAACTTCTCAAACTTGAAAAACGTCATTTTATGTTTATTATTTTTTTGAAAAACTACATATCTATTCGACCCAAAAATCAAGTTAGGGGCCATTTACCAAACACTTATCTCAAATAATTAAAAAATTATAAACTATTATATTTTGGGATCTTAAATGAATAAAATAATTAACATTTTATGCATAATGATGATGATGATGATAGCAAATAAATATGTTTAAATATAATTTTATAATTAAATATAAAATTTTATAAGAAAAATGGAATATTTAATGTGAACCATGTATTTCGTCTACGGTCAAGTACAATGAATTGCCACGTGTCTAGGTGTCGAACATTTAATGTGCTTCACAAAAGTTATATATATATATAAGAGGTTATTTTGTAAAACCATGTTATTTGTATAAACCGTATAAATCTCATTCAACCAAACATAATTTTTTATGTTGTTTATTTTTTTATTATTATGAGAGGTTGATTAATCATTTTTATTGTGGATGGTGTTAATCATGGATATTATTATCTTCCTTATTTTAATTTTAGAGAAATGCATGAAATAGTTTCATTAACATATAGTTCGTATGTGAATTACACGAGTTCACATATGAACATATAGTTCATATGTGAATCAAATATGTTCATTTATGAATTCGTTTATCGTCTATGTGAAAAAGTTACAAAATTACTCTCTCTATTTTTCATATAGCCGCAATTTTGACCAATCAAAACTGTAATTATTGACCAGTCAAATCCGATATTGACCTTATGAATGGCTAAGATCATTTATTTACTTCTCAAATACTTATCATTTCTCAAAATAACCTTTGGCTATATATATATATAGGTTCAAATGAGAACGTTAACTATTTAAGAAAATAAGAAAAATGTCGTTGGTGTA
>NC_037544.1:36631684-36637647 GCF_001531365.2 Cynara cardunculus var. scolymus | reverse complement strand
ATCTGCTTCCATTTTTGGACGTTAATGTAAAATAACATGTGATTTTGTACATTAATGACATTTTTTTGTTTTTTAAATAGTTAACGTTTTCGTTTGAACATTCCTCTATATACATATACACATAGAGGAGGTTTACTTTGCAAACCTCATTATTTGTACAAACCGTACAAAATTCATTCAACCAATCATAATTTTTCATTTTGTTCACTTTTGTAATTATAAAAAGATTGATTAATCATTTTTATTGTGGATGGTGTTAATCATGGATATTATCATCTTCATTATATTAATTTTAGTGAAATACAAAAAACAATTTCATTAAAATTTCATAAATATCATATGAAACAATTTCATAATCATATATGAAACAACTTAATCAAAAAAAGTATTATTATGAAACAATTTCATGAAAATTTTCATAAAATTAAACAATGAAATCAACGAATGAAGGTGATTTGCATTTGATCGTTTCTCTATATACATACATATACACACACACACACATATATATATATATATATATATATATATACATATATGTACATATATAGGTTACACACACACATATATGTATATATATATATATATATATATAGGTTAGGTTAGAGGCTAGATGTGACGTTAAATTAAAGTAAGAAGTCGTTAATCAAATTTGAAAGACGTGTATGTGAATGTGAAAAGATTTAACATTTGGATGCGAGTTAAGAAATTGTTTTCTTTCCAATCACAACGATTGAAACACATCATGTTTCTTGATTAAGTCATCATCTGCAGGGTTCTCAATACATACCACGTTAACCATCAATACCTAACTACAAGTGTAGTATCTGATTGGTTTGAACTTATGCTACAAAGGTCAAAAGTGCTTTGAGGTCATAGGTTCAAATCCAAGGAGAAATAAAAATCCATTTATGGTCACGAAGGTTGCGATGACTCAAGGCTACATGCAAAGCAGATGTTGCCAAAGTGTTATGGTGAAATTATTTCGATATCCTTGATACACTTTGTTTAATATGTCTTCAATTATCCTAAGGATTTGGTCCTACATCACATGGCATCCACCTATCTTCATCAAGTAAAATCATGTGTTATTGACACAAGGGCATTTTAGTCTTTTTCCTACCTCTCAATTTTCTTTATCACACATGAGAAAAATGTGAAAAGATATAAAATAAAACGTAGTATAAACCAGTAAATGAAGCAACGTTGAAGTTCAGGTTTTTTTCTTTGATATTCAATCTATGATTTCGAGTATTCTATCAAGTTTATGCCTCGATTGGTTGTTTCTTGATGCTTAGAACAAGTAGAGTGGTACGAAAACCCCCATACGACAACAGTGTCCAGAAGACCAAAAACTGTTAGTAGTTATCGATGATGTAATACTGGGTTTTTACATATTGTTTGTGACATCGACCCAATTGAGGATCGTTTAGTAACAAGTCAGGAACAAGAAACCCAAAAGAAAAAATGAACGCAAAATTGATAATCGAGGCATGAAAGCTTCATTAACGGTGTTCGTTATTTTTGTGTCAACGAAATGTGGTGACCAAATCAGTAAGAAAACTAAAACCATTATAACCAAAAATGTAATAACGAAATGTACAGACGATATCCAGATTTTTCACCATAACACAGTAATCAAACATGTGTAAGACAATCATAAAAACAGAATTTAAGTCTAATTCAGCTATTTCTTGATTCATTTGAATCGTAATAAAGTCATTAAAAACCTTTGTTACTAAAGTAGTTTTCTAGAAAGTTTTCCAAGAACGAGCAGCAAATTGAGACCGAAATATTTCAGCCACGATAAACTCAAGACAGATGACATATCCCACAATATCTCCACGAGTCTCAACCACAACGCTAACACCCTTGTGTTTAAGCTGTTTATGATGTTCAGTAACATGTTTGGCACAATAAGACAACTTTCATCTGATTTTCTAAACTACGATACTCACTTACACACCGTTTACAGTATTTTAGAAAACAATACGCACATGACATATTTTCACTCTTGACGATACGTTCTTTAACACAATCATGAGTTTTTCTAAACCAAATTTCAAACCCAAGCACAGATTCATGAACAGATAAAAGAAAAAAAAAAAATGCAAACACTGCCCACTTTTTTCGGGTCCACTTTAGACGTACAATTTTCAACGAAGAACTAATTATGTTTAAATAATTAAAAAATATATATTTAATAATAAATTAGAAGCAAAAACATAGGAATATTTAAATAAAAAAAGGGACCCATTTTGATTTATGTACGATTTATTGTACAAAATAATGATGCCATAAAATAAATAACACGACTGTTTTTCTAAAAGCTTGTCTCCAACCTCAAAGTGGTTCCATTACCCTTTGGGACCTTCCCCTTTATATCATCTTTTTTTCTTGTAGGGTTTTTTTTTTTTTGAATTATGTTTTCTTTAACATTCGACACGTTTTTTCGATCGGTTTTGGATTTTTCCGTCAAAACGTAAAAGCGTTGTGGGATTATTGTCAGTTTCCAAATTGTTGCATTTGTGGTCTCGTGCTGTTGGTTGAGCATAAAACGTGTCGTAAGAGTTGGAGGCGACAATTTCGACTTTTTTTTATCTGGGATGTTTTGTATTTAAGGGGTTTTTTTAATCAAGGTTTTAGATGACGTGAGTCGTGGCATGACGGCGAGGTCAAGCCTCAAGTCTTGTGAGTTATGGCGATGGCACAACGTTTTTCCAGGGATGGACCTACTATAGGGCATATGGTGGCACGTGCCACCGTATTATTCCTCCTTCGAAGGGTAAAAAAAATTTGGTTCATGAAAGGTGCAACCGTATTAATTTGTTGTGTGCCACTGTATGTATTTTGAAACTACGATGAGAACAAGTTTTATTTGGTAGAATTGGTTTGCAAGACTTTTATTCCACCCCAGAACCAAGTTCGAATCCTGTTAGTGTCATTTTCTTAGTCAAATGATGCCACCGTTTGAAAAAAAATATGTATATTTGTTTCTTATAGTCAAACGGTGCCACCGTTTGAAAAAATTTCTGGGTCCGTCCCTGCGTTTTTCAAGGCGTGCCCTAAGGCGACACACACACACACACACACATATATATATATATATATACACACACACACACACACACCCATTCGCCCTTGTATGTATTAGTGTTTTGAATAATACTTTCGAAGAAATTAAATTCATATGAAATAATAAAACTAAAAAGAAAGAAGAACCACTGATACCAAACATGTAGAGCTTATAGAAAATGATACCAAGTCAGGATTAAATCTCTAATAAAAAGAAAGAAGAACCATTGATACGAAATATATAGAGCTTATAGAAAATGATATCAATAGTGTAAAATCAGAATTAAATATCTTAAATCTCTACTCAGTGTTTTTTTTTTCAATTTTCAAAGAATTCATGTTCGACTTTTCGTGTACGGGAATGTGAGTAAATATTTATCTACTTAAAGTTTAAGTTTTTAAGTCCCAAGTCTCGTACATGATTATCATTTATTGCTCAAATTATATATTAAAGTAGTCTCACACCTTACAAAATAAGACGTCATAATGTGTCATATTTTTAGTTTCTTGTATTTATATATAACGATATAAATGATATAATAAAATAACATGTAGCAAAATAAATCATACTTATGTTTTCATTAAAGATGTTTAAATAGAAAATAATAATAGAAAACACATAAGAAGTCTTGTCACTTTATAACAACATAATTACATACAAAAGAAAACAAATTATTTTAATTTATAAAAAGACTACTTTTATATATATATATATATATATATATATATATATATATATATAGAGAGAGAGAGAGAGAGAGAGAGAGGTTTGTTATTATACAACCATTTACATTTGTACAACCAATACAAGCTAATCTAAACCGTCCATTTAATTTGATGAATATGTGATTTCATAGAAGTTTTGATTATTTTCTAATATAAATTATTGATCATAATTAATGAACCTAATTCCTATTCCATAAATATTCAAATTATAATAAATAAACTCTCATCATTACTATAAATATCTCAATTAATTGGGTTGCATTGGTTGTATAAATAAACATGGTTGTATTTGAAATATATAAGTCCATACGTAGAAAAAAACAAAGAAAGTCTGATTATACTGCTCTTACACCAAGGTTTTGAGTCTCGAAACCATTTTTTAAGTTCAGTAATACGCGTTCTGGTGGCAAGTTTATATCATCTATGTCTTGATGTTTGAGATTATTATACAACAGACAACATGGCACAATCCTAGATAACACAGGTGGGTTAGGGATTGCACCTCGAGTTTGGGGACGGTGGAGAGTTGATTCGTCTTTAATGCTTAGAAAGATCGACAGACGACATGGATATGCCAGTCGTGAAATTTGGTTTTCACCATTGTTGCTTCGCTTCAGGAGGATTGTTGGAGTAGACGTAGAAGATATGTACAGGATATGGGATCGAGAAGTGATTTTGTCTTTGTGGATGGAACCAGACTGGACAGGCGTGAGTGAGGTAGAAAAGTAAAAGAACTATAAAGGGTTTTGAGTTTTTATTTGACATGGGTAGTTTAGTAATTTACCACTCTTATCTCGTCTACAATATTTACATAAGTTTTTTTTATGAGTGCTACTGAAGTTTAAGTTTTTTCAAAACGTACAATCTGATTCGAACTCGTTTTCTGAAGGTTTTCAGCACTTTACACTTTCGTTGTCAAGTTATTTTCTAAAACACGCCTTTAGTAAAGTTTCAAAATCTTTTTCTAATACCTGATCTTTTAAATTCCCTTTTTCTTTAATATATTTCAAGAAAATCTATACGATATATAATCATTCGATTAATTTATATAAAAAGGAGTCGTCATATCTACAGTTAACAATCTTAAATTTCCAGTAAACAAATTCAATCATGAATAATTCAATCATACATGATCATACTAATGCCAGTACACTGATTGAATTGTATCAAAACTCTACTGTTGGTCAAGTTTGGGTAAAAATAATAGTAACAAAACAGTCGCGACAAGATCTCAGATAAGGCAGTTGCGACGAGATCAGATCAGGATTAATATGTATAATCATCTCTCGTAATTTTGTTAAAAGATTATTATGGAATCATATATTATATATTTAATTTATTAACATAATTTACTATGCAATATATATATATATATATATATATATATATATATATATATATAGTATATTATAAAGCATTTGACAAAACTCTTAAAAATCATTTTTTATGCATGAAGTACTGTTTATTGATGCACATTGCTTAAAAATTAATATTACAAGTAAATTGTATGTAAGTACAACTTATCAAAACTCCATTTTTGAATCGTGTAACTAACTGCAGATAAACATAATCAACTACATGACAAATATCCATTTTAAATATAAAAAATCTAAAATATAATAAGGATAATCATTGGGTTATAACAGAATACTTAATATATTTTTTATACTAATTTCAATATATATCTTTTTCAAATTTTTATGATATTTTAAATTTTACATTTTATTCAAAAATAAAAATGTTATCGTTTTTTTTTTCCATTCAATTCAAACATGGGTTTGATTCACACTCCATGTTATGAAAAATATTTACCATCCGAAAAGAGTACCACATACAACCGTATTATAAAATCGACGAAGACAAAGAATAAAACAAAACATTAAAATCGAAATGTATTTCACTGCATTGCGTAAGTACCTTTCTAATATATATATATATATATATACTATATTATAAAGCATTTGGCTAAAACTCTTAAAAACTCTTAAACTCTTAAACTCTTGAACTCTTAAACCCGCTCATCCCTAAATGATTTTATCCCTATCCGATTTCATCCCATAACTGAATTCGTGTAACTAACTGCAGATAAACACAATCMAATACAGGATAAACATCTCATTTTAAATATAAAAAATCTAAAATATAATTAGGATAATCATTGA
>NC_037544.1:36625336-36630105 GCF_001531365.2 Cynara cardunculus var. scolymus | reverse complement strand
AAATATTAAAAACACGATGTATCTCGCTGCATTGCGCGAGTACGCTTCTAGTATATATATATATATAATAAGTTTTTAATAATTAAGAGTGAAACGTAGAAGCATCATGATCAATGGTTAAAATAATAGACAAGAAATAGACCGATTCGAAGAAATCATCAATTAGTTGGAATCCATTAAAAATTCACTTTAAATTCTTTTTTCTAATTAAAATATTTGGAAAAAGGTTTGAAAAAAGAAATACATCACTTTCTTTATAAATTGACTTACAATCCATTCGTTTTACACGAGAACACTCTTTGCCGACTATATATATACATATATATATATATATATATAGGTTGGTTATTATACAACCTTTGACATTTATGCAATCAATACAACCCAATCTCAACCGTCCATTTCATTTTATTAATATGTGATTTCATATAATTTTTAATTGTTTCCTAATATAAAGTATTGATCATAATTAATGAACCATATTCATCTTCCATAAATATTCAAATCATAATAAATGAACTCTCATCATTTCTATAAATATCTCAATTTATTGGGTTGCATTGTTTGTACAAATACGATGGGTTGTATTTGAAACAAACTCTAGTATATGTATGTATGTATATATAATCCATACGTGAAACGTCCAATACTTGTATAATATGTTGAAAAAACAAGCATGAACGTTTCATATATGAAACAACACTCTATAAAATACTGTATTTTTAACATGGACCATTTCAATAAGAAACAATATGTGTAAAAATACAGTGTTGTTTCATATGTGAAATGTCAAGTATTGTATTATGTGTGTGGAAAAAAAAACACTCATAAACATTTGTAAAAAAAAAATGGACTCCGTGTGCGTTTATATTTAATTCAATAATTTAGAAAAGTCAGAACATTTTAATTGGATACAAACAAAAACCCGTTTTAATTCAAACACATAACACGAATAAATCAATACTGCTTTTTGTTAAAACGTCGTTTTAATAGACGTGAAAATATCGAATCGAAATGACTTAACAACAATTGTTATTTTATTAAGAGATGTCTACTTTTTTTAGAGTAAAAACATGAATTAATGATGTCGTGTAAGCAAGGGATGGCTTTGCCGGAAAAGTGCCACCGGCGACACGATTCCGGCGATTCATTGCCGACAATTATGGGGGGCACTCCGGTGGTTGTCATTCGTTATCACCCCCATCAATTTGGTCCTCGCAATTTGCATGTGGATATTGCGTGTGCAAAAGGGTCAAACTCTTTGGGTTTTTGTCCATTTTTATGACGACAAAATCTATGAAAAATATAACTGAGTGGTGTTTAATTTTTTTATAAGGGTAAATTACATGAAAAAGTAACGTATTTTAAAAAAATTTATTTTGGTATCTAAGATGTAAAGTTCTGAACATTTAAGTACTCGGATAACCGGATGAAGTATTAACCGGTTATCATATTGATGTAGCGAGTGATGTGGTATCCAACTCAGTATTATTTGCTGACGTGGTTAGTGACATGAATTTTTTTTAATCTAACATTAGCCTTTTTTTTAATCTAAAATTAGTTTTCAATTTGATTGGTTAAAAGACAAAAATCGTTAAAAGGACAAAAATGCCCCTATTTAACGAAATCTTTAACAGTCGTTAGAGGGAAGGATCAATTCCAGACGTTTTTTCAAACCACGATGGCCATATTGTAATTTTGAAACTACACAGACGAAAATTTGTAGTTTACTCTAATTTTTTTGTCAATCATGAGTGTTCCGTTTAACTTGCACGTATCTCGACTGATTTTATAGGCTCTGGAGAACAGATAGGAAAATCTTATCTGACATTGGATGGACTTAATTAGTGACCTCTTAGGAAGAGTCCCAAAGGTTCAAGCCTTATTGTTAGTGAACTAACGCTTTGACATACATGTTATCAAAAGTTACAAGATTTATTAATTAACGGTTTAATGGGTATATAATAATATGAATCGAGTGTTTGTTATACTAAATATATAGGAACTACGGTAAACTCAACCACAAGGGTCGTGCATGATTGGTTTGAGCTTGACTCTAAAGGTCAAAAATATCAGGAGGTCTCAGGTTCAAATACAAAGAGAAATAAAAATCCCCTTGTGGCCACGGAGGTTCAAATGCAGTGACTCCGGGCTATTTGCAAAGCAGGTGGTTGCCCTGGGATTAGTCGGCTCGCATCGCGGGCTGAGTATCCAGGTTAATAAAAAAAAACTACGGCAAACTCTGTTGCAATTTGACTTATTTTATTCTTTTTAAACTAAATATTTTTAAAATTTTATGTAAATAATCAATTTAAGCTAAATGAACAACAAGAACAACGATATGAGTGAAAGAATTTTTCTCATTTTAGTAGTGGTTTCAACTTACGTTCGGTGGTTTTACCAAAATGACATAACCAACAGTGCAAATTGTATAAATACATAACATATTTTGATCTGATTATTATCTATACTATATTATAAAGCATATTTGACAAAAACTCTTAGGTGGCGTTTGGTTCGCAAAATATTTTTGGATGAAATAGAATCTGTTAAAGGAATTTGACTTTGAAGGAATTGAAATGGAATGTTGTCAGGTTTGACCATCTGTTTGGTTGGCAGACTTTGAAATGGAATCTGTTAAGGAATTGGAATCTTTCTGTTTGGTTCACAAAATATAGCTTTAAAATTGGAATAAAATTTTGGTAAATGACCAAAATGCCCTTTTTTGAAAATTTTAATTTTTTTAAAAACTAAAAATACTTGAAAAAAATAATTATTTAATGTGTAAAACAATATAAAATATACAACCCAAATATAATCATAAGTCAAATGACGTTACTAAATCGACGGTGGTCGGCGGTGGTTCAGATCGGTGGTGGACCACAGTGGTTCAGATCGGTGGAAGTCGGCGGTGGTTTAGATCAATGGTAGTCGGTAGTGGTTCAGATCGGTGGTAGTCGACGGTGGTGGTGGTTCAGATCGGTGGTGGTCGGCGGTGGTTCAGATCGGTGGTGGTTCAAACTGGTGGTAGTCGGTGGTGGTGGTCGGCGGTGGTTCAGATCGGTGGTGGTGGTCGACGGTGGTTCAGATCAGTGGTGGTGGTCGATGGTGGTTCAGATTGGTGGTAGTGGTCGGCGGTGTTCAAATCAATAGTGGTCGAGAGGTGGTCGACGATGGTCATATTGAGTTTTATGAGATTATAGTATATTAGGTTAAGGGCATATTTGGTATAATGAAGATAGAGATTCCATTCCATCAAAATACCATGTAGTTGCTAAGGAATGTTAAAATCCTTTATCCATGGAATTCATAGGAATCTAAAGATTCCTTTCGCTGAAAAGAATGAACCAAACGAATGAAATAAATCTGGTCAAAGGAATTCAACATTCCAATTCCTTCAGATTCCTCCGGAATCTGCGAACCAAACGCCACCTTAAAAACCATTTTTTATGCATGAAGTACTGTTTAATGATGCATATTACCTAAAATTCAAGATTACAAGTAATTTTGCGTAAGCACAACTTATTAAAACTCGATATTTAAATTCGTGTAACTAACTGTAGATAAGCATGACCAAATACAAGATAAATATGTAGAAAGTCTAAAATATAATTAAGATAATCATTGAGTTCTAACAGAATGTTTAATTGTTATTTTTATAAAAAATTATATTATTAAACAAAAAATAAATTACTTTGTTATTAAATCTAAATTAAATTATAATAAAAAATTGAATTAAAAAAGTTATACAAAAAAAAACGAGAACTATTAAATAGTTAATTTGATACTAATATCGATTTATCTTTTTTTTAATTTATATTTCATTCAAAAATAAAAACATTATCGCTTTCTCAAAACTACATAAAATCGTATTATATCGATAGAGACAAATAAAAACTAAATGTCAAAATCGAGATTTAACTTGCTGCATTGCGCGAGTATTCTTCTAGTTTTGTTTAATCTATTTTCAAAACCTTTATTTTGATACCTCAATGTGAAATCTTAAACATTTAACTATCTGGTTCACACTACAACAAAATTGGGTTTATATGACATCACCAATCTCTAAACGTCCCAATAGATCGCTTTATAGGACTTCACTTATAGGACCAAAATATAAACTGTCTTATCTAAAAGTGTTGTAATAAGTTTATATGACACATTTGGGCGTCTTAACAAGTTTTTTAGAACATTTTTAATACAAAATGTCGTATTATCAACTTTATAGGACACTTTTGAGAAAGTATCCTATAAACTCAATTTTTTATAGGACATTTGTTTTTATAGGACAATTTTTCAATAGTGTCCTATAAAGTTGCTAATGAGACGAATTATATTAAAAATGTCCTAAAAAACTTATTACGACGTCAAAAAACGTCATATAAACTTATTACAACGCCTTTAGATAAGACGCTTTATTTTTTGGGTCCTATAAATTAAGTCTTATAAAGATGTCTATTAAGACGCTTAGAAATAGGAAGTGTTTTCTAAACCCGATTTTGTTGCAGCGTCACATATGACAATACACTAAAATACAACGTTATTTTGATCTGAATCCTATTTTTACGTGTTCTGGTCTAAATATTTAAGATATCACATCTGATGTATAAAAATAAACGTTTTAAGAAAATATTAATCAAAATATGTTGTTTTCATTGAATTTATCAATAATTAATATGATTATAAATACTAGAAGCGTACTCGCGCAATGCAACGAGATACATCATGTTTTTAATATTTCATTTTATTCTTTATCTCAGTCGATGTTA
>NC_037544.1:36612865-36618041 GCF_001531365.2 Cynara cardunculus var. scolymus | reverse complement strand
AGGAATTTCAAATAGTTAATTTGATACTAATATCGATATATTTTTGTCAAATTTTTATGATATCTTCAAACATATATTTTATTCAAAAATAAAAACATTCTCGCTTTCTCAAAATCACATAAAACCATATTATAATATCGACTGAGATAAAGAAGAAAATGAAATATTAAAATCATGATGTATCTCGTTGCATTGCTCGAGTACGCTTCTAGTAATATAGTATAGATAAGCAAGTGATTATTAATTTTCGTTATTCGAATAAATAATTAATAAAAATTGAAATTGTTTTAAATAATTACTTATAACAAACTTTGTAGTAAAATAGTAAATAATCAATTTATGGTTTTATATTGAGTAAATTATTCTTAGGGCCGTAAACGAACCGAACGTTCAGCAAAACCGTTCGGCGGGAAATTCGTTTATGTTCGTATATTTAACAAATAAACGAACATGAACAATTTTTTTGTTCGTTTAGTTAAACGAACGAAAATGAACAAGAGTCTCGTTCGTTCATTAATGTTCGTGAACGTTCATTCATTTACGTGTGTTTATGTTCCTTTATATATTAAATTTAATATATAATCTTTTATTTATTTAGTTTGAATTCAAATAATATTTAATTAAGTTTTAACTTTTTTTAGAATTTATTTAGATTTAAATTTTATTTTCATTTTGTCTTATTTGAAATTTTTACCTTTTCACTTTTCCCCCAAAATCCTAGCCTCCAGATGAAACCTTCTACAAATCGTGAAGGGTTGAAGAAGGTTGTGAACGTGATGCCTAAATCACTTCATTTCTTCATTCGTGTTCTCCCCAACAGGTACGGTTCCTTTTGTTTTGTTATTTCCAGGATTCGATCTGCTCTTTTTCTGTCCCCCATTAACTGGTTTATTGATTTTCTTCATAAAAAGTATATATGTTTTATACACATTTAGTCTTTTGGTCTCTGTTTATAAATCGCTTTTTTTGTGGGTATTGCTTCTGGTTTCATTTTGATAACGAAGACTCGATGAAGAACAATCTTCTCCCCTGACCCTTGTATTCTAGTATCTGTTAGCATCAAATTTGTAACAAATGCTCAAACTTCTGTTGGAGAAGGTCTGACCTAAAGAAAAATCATTGATGTTCTTTTAGGTCTGTTCGTTTATGTTCGTTTAGGCATGTTAACGAACACTTGATTTCTAAACGAACACACACAAATACAAAAGTTTTGTTTGTTTGTTCGGTTAAGTTAAAGAACGAACATGAACAAGACTCCGTTCGTGTCCGTTCGGCTCATTTACAGCCCTAGTGGTCCTTATAATTAAGACCTTTTTCATCATTACGATATAACGGTTATCAGTAGTTTGACAATTTTGTATGCATATTGTCTTGATAAGTCAAAAAAGGTCATTATCTTTTTTACGAGCAAAAGGGTGTTTGTACTTGTGTTTCTAAAGCGATCATTACAATAAAAGGATTCCGTCCCCTCGGGACTACCAGTAGCTTCGGCTGTTAAATCTCGTGACTCGCTTTCTTTCTGAATCTGCTTTTTCTATTGACATACAAGAGTCTCGGACTTCAACGCTTACTCGAAATATTATATAGCTAATTGGTTATCGTTATAAATTAGAGATAGTCAAATATATGTTCATGTATGTCAATAATCAACATACATACATAATCATGCATGTTCATGAATGCATGTAGGTATACAACATACACAATCATGCATGTTCATGAATGCATGTAGATATACAACATACATAATCATGCATGTTCATGAATGCATGTAGATATACGTGCATGCATATTTATTAGACTTGATTTTGGTTGGAATGAGTGAAAGGTGTCAATTCATGGAGACAATCATTCAAAAAAAATGCCGTGAAATGTGTTGTACTTATTAAATGACATGTGCAAGTAGGGTTCTTTCATCGTACATTCAAAAGAAATTCTATTGATGAAAACGCCCTTTAAAACGATATATTCCTGCGTGTCACAATTCTGACCATCGATGTTACATCGTCCTATTTATAGCCCTCGATGTCACATTTCATTCTCATATATCTGTAACGTACCTTCAATGAAACAAAAACCCCTTTAAAACGTTGTATTTTTGTATTCAATCATTAATCGAGTTTCTTGAAACCATGGTCATTGTGTACTCAAAAACCTGTGGCGTCAACAAAAATACAATTTTTTGTCGCTTTAAAATCGATATATAACGTATAAAGTTTTTTTTTGTGTGTGTATATATATATATATATATATATGTGTGTGTGTGTATGTATGTATCTTTATGGTGTTCAATCCTAGTCGTTTGTCCTACATGATGGTAACATTTGTCCTTCGAACACATCCCTTCAAACGTAATGGCCGTCTACTTCTGATGTTGTACAAGGGAAACTTAATTAGGTTTGGCTTTATGATGCATTTAACGGATAGCCTGATTATTATGATTTGAAGCTGTAATAATTGGTTTTGTTATGTTATTAACTCTTATTATAGTTTTTTGAAATAATTTGTATTGCAGTGTATAACAAACATGATTCTGTTTAATAAAAATCTTCAAGGTTAAATGTAATGTTCGGTTTGAAGTTTTAGTTGGTTGGGTTCGAATTTAAATAATAATGGAAGTTCAAGGGTAAAGATCTGGCATTTGTTGGAAGATAGGGACCAACGGTGAAACATTGGTCACCTCCTTGTGTTTTTGTGAATTTGGTCCAATTATGTTTTGAGAATAGTGGTATTCATGTCAGGGGGAGGGTGTGTCAGGGGAGGGTGTGCATGTCCATGCACCGCCTCAACTTAGGCATGGGAATGGGGCGGGGACCTCAATCCCCGTCCCCGATTACTTATCTCTATCCCCGTCCTCGTTCCTATCCCCGATGGGGAATATAATCACATCCACATCCCCAACGGGGAACGAGGATCCCCAACGGGGAAACGGGGATTTTTTTCCCCGTTTATATAAGTTATTTTGAATTAAATATGTGAGAGACTATACATGTTTAAATCTCAAACATCAATAAAACCTAAAACCAAAATTAATTTAATTTAATACAAAAAAACCACTATATCATATAAGAACTAATAACTTAAAACAAAAAAAAAAATCAATTTAATCCAAGAAAACTTATAGTCACAACTCATATGTACCAAAAGATAACGAGTAATATAAAACCATATCGAGTAATATACAAAACTTATCGAGTTATTGTATTTTGATTTGACATCCAAAATATTACATATTAACATCCAAAAAGTAACATTTTTAGATTATAAACCTAGTTAAGAAATAGAAAATTATAAATTACCGCTTTAGTTGAAATAAATAATATATATATATATATATGTGTGTGTGTGTGTATAATTTATTAATATATATATATATATATATGTGTGTGTGTGTGTGTGTGTGTGTGTGTGTGTGTATAAGGGGTACGGGGAGGGGTGGAAAGTATCATACCCATCCCCGTCCCCCATCCCTGATTTGAGACAAACTGGGATCCCCGTCCTCGACCGGGACGGATGAACCGTTTTCCCTGATGGGTCGAGGCCCATTCCCATGCCTACCTCAACCCCCCTTCTCCTCATACTTTACTTACTATATAATAAGTAGTATGAGACTGAGAAATGTTTGTGGTTTTTGGAGAATTAACTTTAGCAACTTGATTATCAAAAGAGAAGGAAGCAAAGCATTCATTGAGGTCTTAGGCAAATGTGAGTTTTTACATTGTTTTGAAAGATATGAGTATTACATTTCATGTAGATTATTTTGTTTTTTGATATTAGATGGTGTACTGGTATGAAATTATCATTACATCAAATATGTTATACATTTTGATCGAACATAGCCAGGTACAATAAGGACCTTCAACGATCAAAGTGTTGTCCGGATTGAACCTTTATCGATCACACTGTTGTCCGATAAGGTTCCTTCATCGCTCAAAGTGTTGTTTGGATTGGACCTTTATCGCTCAAAGTGTTGTCTAGATATGGGTCTTCATTGCTCATAATGTTGTCCGAACATGGGTCTTCATCGCTCAAAGTGTTGTCCGGATATGGGTCTTCATCGCTCATAATGTTGTCTGGATATGAGTCTTCATCGCTCACAGTGTTGTCCGAATATGGGTCTTCATCGCTCACAGTGTTGTCCAGATATGGGTCCTCATTGATCACAGTGTTGCCCAGACAAAGGTATTCATCGCTCAGGGTAGTATTTGGAAGGGGATGTTTATCACTCAGTATAGCTCAGTATGTTGCCCTAATTAGTGTGTTTCGAATATTAACCAATAGGCTTACTTATGATGATAGATGACGGTGTAACCGCGATAGATGGTGGTGTAACCGCGATAGATGGTGGTGTAACCGCGATGGATGTTTGATAAATTTTATCATTTAAAATCAGGTCTGAACTGTATTAAAGTGATATGACAGATTTTATTTACAGGAGGGAATTCACTTACTAGACCTTCTGGTCTTACATAGGCATGGCAACGAGGCGGGGATGAGACGGGTTTTGTAATCCCCGGCCCTGGTCCCCGGCGGGTACAGGATTAACATCTCGTCCTCGATCAAAGCTCTGTCAATCCCCAGTCAAACCCCATAAATAATATCATTTAATTTGATTATATCGGGGATCCCCGGCCCCTACCCCAGTTTGAGTAACATCTCCTGGCCTTGGCCTCGGCCCCGATTTGAGTCTACCGGAGATCCCCGGCCCCAGGAGCCGTTTTAACAGGGAATCCCCGTCCCCGTTCGGGTCGGGTGAACTGGGTTCCCTATCGGGTCGGGGAAAATCACCATCCCTAGTCTAACCCTCCGTAGTTGTAATAATTTATTTTGTAGGTCATCCAATGTTGAAGGATAAAGTCAAAGGGAGGATGTAACAAAATCGTGGAAGAAAGTTTTTGTTATGATGAATTTTTGAGTTCAGACTTTTTGTTCTTTTATATTAACAAAACTTAGTTGTTGTAAATTGGTCGGTTATATTTCACACCTCTAGACTAATGAAATTGGGCCAAAAAGCAAGTATACAATATAGCCCAACGTCGTCTTTCCAAGTAATAAGTGGTACAAGTACCGAGTTATCGTCCACAGAGATTGTAGCCAAAGTTAAATTAGAGTTCAATGAAAGAGATGATTTCAGATGACGATTTTTGAAGACTTTTCTCTGATTTTAAGGTTATCC
>NC_037544.1:36602192-36612160 GCF_001531365.2 Cynara cardunculus var. scolymus | reverse complement strand
TTTCCGTCTCACACCCAAGCTATAAAAGCTTAGCTACTCATGACGGAAAGTAAAAGATAAATGACGGAAAATAAAGACATAAATGTAAATTGCGTAAAGTAAATGACGATAAAATAAATTGCGGAAATGTAAAAGACAATAAAGTAAATGACGGGAATATAAATGACGAGAATGTAAATAGCGTAAAATAAATGACGGAATGTAAATAGCGGAATGTAAATAACGGAAATGTAAAGACGAGAAAAATAAATAGCGGAAAATAAAAGACAAGAAATAAAAAGATGAACTTGAAGAACTTGAAGAAGGATGAAAAGAAAAGAAAGGAAAGTTGGGAGGAAGTGGGAGGAGATTAGATGAGAATCCAATGGATTTCTTAATTCAAGTGTGTGTTACAAAGAAGCCTAAGCCTCCTATTTATACCCAAAATGGATACAAAAAGACAAAAAGTATCAAAGCTTAGAGGCTAAGATAACTTCAAACTAGTTACATAATAATTAAAGTTCAACTAAGAAGTACAATACTTGGTTAAAGTTTAACTAAGAAGTACAAAGCTAACTAGAGAGTAAAAATCAGATTTCTTCCAAAAATACAGCCCAAATACAGCTGTTTTCCATCTTCAAAAAGTCAGCACATTGTCTATTATRCCCTCCAAAAGTAGTGCAAGACCCAGGTCAATGCTGTACCAATGCTGCAGCACCTGCTGTTATCACAAAAACTCCAAATTAGCTTAAATTATGCATACCCACAAGTTAACCACAACATTTAGCTTCAATATAACAAAGGTATAAAGAAATAAATGAAAATGACTCAATTTGGGAATGAAAAGAAATTAAAGTAACCAAAAAGTCCTAAAAAGAGCGTGTTATGCGTTAAATTCTCAAAACATATCATAAATATTGGAACCTGATGTATGCTATAGTATGTGTTTTAATTGTTAGTACTTGGTGGGTTGTTACATTTGAATAACGAGGTTTTGAGAATCAGATAAGGGATTGTTATAACAAAATAATTTATACATTTAGTAGCGGTATGCAGAAAATCAACCATCCAGTTGGAACCGACTAATTCAATTAGAATCGACCGACTATAATTGAATATCCAACTGTAATTAGATTGGATCGGGTTGAAAATTTCAAAATCCATTTTGGATCGTTCGGTTCTCGGATGGCAGTCGGATCAACAGCCAATTAATCATCCGATGACCATCCAGTTGTCCATCCAACCATTATCCAACTATCATCCAATTAATTTATTTTCAAATTGCTTAAATAGGAATTTGTTTTATGTGAAGCTTGAAATTTTAACTTCGTTTGTGTTGGTTTTAACACATATCAAAAGTAATTAATTAGTTTGTATCATTGTTAGATAATTGGATTGAATTAACACACTAGATGAATCCAATCAGATCGGATCATCCATTGGGTATCCAATAAAAGTATCTAATGGATGGAACCGAACCGATCCAATCATCCATTTGATTGGTGTGGATCGGTTATCCAATGTTAATCGGATTAGATCGGTTGGCAAAATCCAACATCCACTGGATGATTGGATCGGTTCGGTTCCCCTCACATCCAATTGATATCAACCGATGAACATGCATAATATTTAGAGTAAAACTAAATTAAATAACTATTATTAACTGTAATTAGATGTTTTTAATTATTTGATTTTGATTATTGAACGTTCGTAGTCCTTAGTATATTTGATTAAGAGTTTTAATTCATTTTTTTAGGGCAAAGCAATCAAGTTTTGAGATAAACAGTTGTTGCAAAAGATCGATCTTTAAAGGTAAATGTAAAATTACATGGTTGTCACTAAATATAATCAAATATTTTTTTTGATTAACCTGGATATCCAACCCGCTATGCGAGCCGACTAATTTCAGGACGATCACCTGCTTTGCAGATAGTCCGGAGTCACCGCATTTGAACCTCCATGGCCACAAGGGGATTCTTATTCCTCTTTGGATTTGAACCTAGGACCTCCTGGTACTTTTGACCTTCGGAGTCAAGCTCAAACCAATCATGCACCACCCTTGTGATTTATAATCAAATACTTTATAACTATACACTTTTAACTAATGTTGTAATAATCAACTTTCAGTGTTTGGTAAATCTGATTATAATTCTTTAGTGTTGAAATCATCAGATTTTTAAAAATAGGTAAGAAGGTGCTTGTACAGTACTTCTATTACAGTTTTTTTGCCATTATGGTCTCAATTTTCTTTAGGATCTGGTCCATACGCCACACGCTGTTAACCTTTGTCCATTAAGTGAAGCCTTGTGTATGCATGTATTAATATCCTCATGAGGATCGAACTGCTCAATTTTCGAGATTTACATGCTGACAAAAGTGGGAGATAACTTATTGATACTTGCTCAGTAAATTGCCATATTTTTCAAGTATGCAGATCTTGAAACACAACTTAAAGCAATCATCTCGGTCTATGTTGCACGTGAGATGTTATGACCTCACGAAGATATTACCAACTACATACACAAAGTTTTTACTGTGTGGATGAAAGTAAACGACTTTTGAATGACCAAAACTGTAAAAACTGAAACAGTTATGACTGAAAATGTAATAGATATTGAAGTTTACCATAGATGAATGGCAAAAATTGCATGTAGAAGGTTTGAAGCTTAATTCAATTGTCAATTTTGGAAACACACTTTTGAAGGACACCTTTATGGTTCATAATTTGAGAAATACACATTTTGGAACATAATTTCGAAACACGCGTCAAATTAAAACTCTTGAATAAATGTTTTCTAACTACCGTTGAAATAGACATTTTTCAAACTATAAACTATTAAATATATATATATATATAGAGAGAGAGAGAGAGAGAGAGTTTGTTTCAAATACAACTCGTCGCATTTGTACAACCAATATATTCAGATATTTATGGAAATTAATGATGACAGTTCATTTATTATGATTTGAATATTTATGGAAGATGAATATGGTTCATTAATTATGATCAATACTTTTTATTAAGAAACAATCAAAACTTCTATGAAATCACATATTAGTTAAATGAAATAGACGGTTGAGATTAGGTTGTATTGGTTGTACAAATGTCAAATGTTGTATAATAACCAACCTATATATATATATTAAAAAATATGCTCCCAAAATGGTAAAAAAATGCACAAAAGAACCTAAACTCGAAAAATCAAAGCCTAGTGAGCACGAAATCCAATCAGGCCAAAATTTGAGGGCAAGCATTTAGGGATGGCAAAAAAAAACCCGAAACCGATGGTGAAAACTGAAACTCTCGGGTCGGGTTCGGGGAGATCTTATCGGGGACGGGGCGGGGATCGGGGACGAATTCGGGGATTTTAACGGGGACGGGGGAGGGGACGGTGATCACCGGCCCGGCCCGATATGTGTGTGTATATATATATATGATATCATTAAAAAAATAGTAACATTAAAACTTAAAAGATTTTTATCCACTTTATCTCAACAACCCAAATAAAGCTCACGAAAAAGTCTAGTTTATTTGTTTAAAATCGTGATTTTAGTTGTATGATGTTTGAATTTATGTTTAGTTTTATATTGTAATCTAATACACTGTTTGTAATTGGTTCGATTATGTTTGAGACATTTGAACTTACATCTTTTAAAAAATTGTAATTTACTTTTAATTGTGAAAATTAGCATATTGTAATTTTTTCCAGATCGGTTTCGGATTCGGGTTCGGTTATAACCAACGGTGAAAAAGAGGATTTTTACCCTTAACGGGTTCCCCAACGGGGATCGGGGCGGTTACGGGGACGGTTTTAGCTATCGGTTTCGGGGACGGGGATACCAATACCCGGCCTGTTGCCATTCCTACAGGCATTTCAGGGCTAGACCCAAAAAACTCGGTTAAGCCCAAAAAAACCCAAAGTATGAATGCCCAATTAAGCCGAACTCGTCCCTAGAAATTCCCGAGCCATATTTTTGCTCATTGAAAATGGGCTAGAAAGAATGGAAGTCTGGGACCTTGTGCATGTCTATTTTAAACACAATTTGCCTTAAAAAACTACCAACAATAAAGAGCAAATTACGTTCATAGGTTGACAAAATAGGGGCTTAATCAATAAGATCAGTTAACAATGAATTGAAGTGCTAATTTGAAAAGGGTTGTTGCTAATCTTTTTTTGGCAATGGAATAAATCTTATTAACGAATCATAACGTCATTGTTGCTAATTACACAAGCAATGTAATTATATGTTGTTGAACGATAGTTACTATATCAACGGTTTACTTACATCAGTGTTCCAAACGTTTTAACAATATACTTCTATTCATATGAAAGGCGTAACACAGTTGGTTCGATCTAGTATATTGAACTCTTTGTGGGCACTGTGTTTTAAAGTCAGACATCTAGCTAGAGGCGAACCCAGAAATTATTTGCAGAGATGACACAAATAGTTACAGTAAACTATGAAATTACGCAAACTAGGTTGTTGGTCCACCAATTCATTGATGAACAGTGTGTTAAACCTGAAGAACTGTTTATCTTAAATAGAAAAACGATTGTTGCCCTTCAATCTTTTCTTCACCCAAGACCACTCTTGTCATTGCTCTGTATCTCTGTTTTGTTTTTTAACCATCTGGTGGCACATATCAAATCAGAACAATGACACCTTTCAAAGTCTTAATTTTTTTTCTACTACGTCGAGATGATGAAGTGGTGCCCTTACGCACTGTATGCTACTACATTTGTAGGTATACTCGTGAATCTAACAGGTTGTTGTATACCTGATTTCCTTCTAACATCATTATCTTGGAGTATAACAGGTTACATACCCTTTTGCGCAAACATACTTTTACTGTGACGTTGATATCGTTGATAAGAAAGAACGTTAAAATGTATACGTTATGAAACCCTAATAAAGTTTTTTAGGATATTTTTGTAAATAAATCATTTGAGTGTAGCTTTCAAACTTTAGGGAGTTGGAGATGTACCCATGAAAATGACTATAAAGCTTTTTACAAATTTAATGAGAGGCTGTTGAGAGTCTTTAAAGATTAGTTTTTCTTGTTGCCATTTAATTTTCCGATCATCGAAAATGATCAGGCACCGGAATTCCGGTTCACGGGTATTTGATGCGTATAAATTCAATCGGTTTTTCATGAGAAAGTAATTCAATCGAATTAATGTTGTGTACGTATATTTATGTAAACTATTCTCTAGTAATAAGGAAGACACATACATACATAAATGTACATATACAGGGGCTGGTTCAAATAATAAGACTAAGTATCGTGAAAAAATAAGAAGGGGATGTATCATATGTGAATCATTAAATTAAAAATCCGGAGAGAAGCTATTTGAAGATATATATGCGAATTGACGTTACAAGTTATTTATATGGGTTCACATATGCATGACGCATTTTCAAATGGATTTTTTCAATGATTCACATATGAATATTCTTTTAAACTTCTCGCCTTAGATTTTCACGATATTTAGGCTTTTTATTTGAACCTCCCATATATATATATATATATATATATATATATGTGTGTGTGTGTGTATGGAGGGAGTTTCAGGGGAAAATATTCAAAAATAAAAATAAAAAATTGAGTAACACCCTGGTAACCATGTTATGCACATGCGCATATCGGACAAATTGCTTACAAATTACTTGTATACACAAATATATACAATGCAGATTAATGGTATATATATATGTGTGTATATATGTGTGTATATATATATGTGTGTGTATATTTGTGTGTGTGGGGGGTAGTTTAAAACGAGAACGCTAACTATTTAAAAAAACAAGAAAAAAGTTGTTAATATACAAAATCATATATGATTCACATACAAAATCATACATGATTCATACACACACACACGTATATACAGGGACGGACCCAGAATTTTTTTTAAACGGTGACACCATTTGACCACAAGGAAAAAAAATATAGGAAATTTTTTTCAAACGGTGACACCGTTTGACTATAAGAAACAAATATACGGAATTTTTTTCAAACGGTGGCACCATTTGACTAAGAAAATGACACTAACATGATTCGGACTTGGATGTGGGGTAGAATAAAAGTCTTGCAAACCAACTCTACCAAATAAACTTGTTCTCATTCTAGTTTCAAAATATATACGGTGGCACACAACAAATTAATACGGTTGCATCGTTCACGAAACCTAAATTTTTTACCCTTCGGTGGAGAAACGATAGATGGCACGTGCCACCCATGGCACCTATGTAGGTCCGCCTATGCGTATATATATATATATATATATATATATATATATATATNTATATATATATATATATATATATATATATATATATATTCATGTACAAAATCATACATGATTCACACACACACACACTATTCATGTACAAAATCATATATGATTCACATACACACATATATAAATATATATATATATATATATATATATATTCATGTACAAAATCATTACATGATTCACACACACACACACACATATATATATATATATATATATATGTATTTATGTACAAAATCATACATGATTCACACACACACACACACACACATATATATATATATATATATATTCATGTACAAAATCATACATGATTCACACACACACACATATATATATATATATATGTATATTCATGTACAAAATCATACATGATACACACACACACATATATATATATATATATATATATATTCATGTACAAAATCATACATGTTCAAAAGTTGTTTGCTTCCATTTTTTTGACGTTAATATAAAATCATTTTTGGCGTTGTAGATTAGCATCATTTTCTTGTTTTATTAAATAGTTAGTGTTCCTATATATATGTATATGTATGTATATATATATATATATATATATATATACTTTGGATCATGTGAGACCAAAGGTTTTTCGTGAGACCCGTAAGACTAATTCTCAACCTTTTGATTAAATCTACAACCGTCAGATCTGAACATTCATAAACGCCACGAGACTTCTCAATAATCACAAAATTGTCACCGTGCAACTTTAGGCCGTTAGATCATGAACTTATAAAGTTGATCAATGAAAATAAATTGGTCTTACGGGTCTCAAGAAAACCCATTAGTCTCACGTTAACCCAACCCTATATATATACATATATGTATATGTATATGTATCATATATGTATATGTATAGAGAGAGAGATAACATCATTTTTTTATTTTATTAAATAATGAACCCCATCAACAATTGGATCTAAAAAATAAATCGTTAATTATAATTAGTGGCGGATCTATGATCAATGGAAGCATCGAGCATTTTATAATAGGACACACCGAGTTTTATTTTTTCGAATCTATTTATGAGATTATGTAATAAAATTTGGTTCAATTCTTACTTAATGTTACACATTTTTTTTTTTCACAACTGATCTAACAAAATTTTAAATTTTCTTATTTTATACCCATTTTGACTGATAACGAGAATGTGAATACCTGTTTACAAAAGCTTTTACAACGAAATGGATGATAAACTTGACATTCATGTCATGGAAAAAGGGTAAAAGAATAGATAAATTTAAAATCTAAGAGGTTGGGTATATGGAGAAAGTTTATTCTAACTTATTAACCGGTTACCATGTTGATGTGGCGAATGATGTGATATCCGGTTAATGCTTCAGTAAATAATACTGAGTTAGATACCACATCAACATGGTAACCGGTTAATACTTCAACTGGATACTTAAATTTTTAAAATTTTACATCTTAGGTACCAAAATGAAAGTTTTAAAAGTACCTTACCAAAAATAGGAATCAATTTAAAATACGTTATTTTTTCATGCAATTTGCCTTTTTTAAAATCATCAGTAGAACATGCACTTTGGTGTTTACATGAACTTGTGTAATTCACAACCTTTGGATTAAAATAAATACAATTATTCATGTTTTTTCTTAATATTTTATTTTAATTAAACCCACCTGTATTTATGTATGTCCAGTTCATACAACCCATCAATACATGCATGAAATTTGTATATTGAATTCAAGATGCACACACAACTACCATGCACAGGTATCTACACACATTTACCCTACAAATTATTGTAAATATAAATACAAGATTTTCATATATATATATATATATATAGAGAGAGAGAGAGAGAGAGAGAGTGTTTGTTTCAAATGCAACCCAATAAATGGAAATATTTATAGAATTGACGAGAGTTCATTTATTATGATTTAAATATTTATGAAAGATGAATACGGTTCATTAATTATGATCAATACTTTATATTATGAAACAATCAAAACTTWTATGAAATTACATATTTATCAAATTAAATGAACGGTTGAGATTGAGTTGTATTGTTTGTACAAATGTAAGAGTTTGTATAATAACCCACCCCTCTCTCTCTCTCTTTCTCTCTCTCTCTTTATATATATATATATATATATATATATAGGGTTGGATTTAGGTGAGACCAAGGGTTTTTTGTGAGACCCGTAAGACCAATTTATGTTCATTGATCAACTTTATAAGTTAATGATCTAATGGTCTAAAGTTGTACGATGGCAATTTTGTGATTATTGAGAAGTCTTGTGGCAATTTTATGATTATGAATGTTCAGATTGTAGATCTAATTCAAGGGTTAAGGATTGATTTTATAAGTCTCACGAAAAACTTTTGGTCTCACAAAAAACATTTGATCTCATATAATCTCAATTCTCTCTGTATATATAAGTGGGGTTACTTTGAAGATTTGATGGTCTAACTACACATAATACAGCTAGGTATTATGGGGTCGCAATATTTTTTACTTCAATTTTATCTTTTTAAATTTGAGGAAAATAATTGCAATTTTTGGCAATTTCAATAATTTTTCCGTCTTATTTAATATTAATAAAATAAAAATACGGTGTTATTTTTCTAATAAAAAAGTTATTCTTTTTTATTATTATTGTTATTTTTGGTAAAAATAAATAAGAATATGCATAAAAATAGAATATTTCACTCAATTTTTTTATATATAATTTGTGGGAAATAAATGACAATCTGAATATTTCACTCATATATAAGTTTTATTCTATTTTAGATTTTCTTAAACGATACTTCTGTCAAATTTATTAAAAATACATTGGACACGGTGATACAGACCATCGCTTCGTTTCTCCATCGTAGTGTAAAAAATTATAGAGTCGTGAAAGGTGTTACTGTATCATTTTATTCTGAGTAACTGTATATCTTTTGAAACAATAATTGTATCATTTTGTTCTGCCTGGGACTTTCGTACTGCCGGAAACAAAATTTTGAGTGACATTCTTAACAAAACTTCGACATGACCTATTCTTAAAACGTCATTTTGTCGTATATTTCAGTCTGATAATTTATTGTATATAATAATTTCAAAAAAATGTATATACAGTATAACAACAAATCTGATCAACCATACATTTTAAGATGGAGTAATCGATATGCTCGACATCAAAAACCGACTAGAAATCGATATAACCTTTTTGATTCTTTCTTGTTTTGTTCCTACTTTTTCTCTGGTTCGATGTTTATGAAGAAAAGAAAGGAAAAAATATTGTGTCTGATAGACTGTTTGGCAGTTGCTGAATGGTTTGGTGCAGAATAATTAAGTGGTCGGAATGAATAAGAGGCTCTGATGATTTAGTGCAGAATAAATGTAATTGTTTGGTAAATGTTTACAATGAAATTAGGGTGTTGGATGGTTAAGGGAATCCTAGGATACAAAATCATTCAAAGGGTTTTAGAACCATTAAGAGGCAGATCATTTTTTAACCAAACAAGATTCACATCTTAACGATTCAGATGTTGTCGTCTTAATAAAACTATTAAAAGATAAACAAACACCTTCTAAATTGAAAGGGGATGATTTATTTACACCTTCAAGTTTTAAAATTTATATTTTATTCAGTAAACAAAAAGATCAGATAAAAAAACAGTATATATATATATATATATATATATATATATATAGG
>NC_037544.1:36590941-36601782 GCF_001531365.2 Cynara cardunculus var. scolymus | reverse complement strand
TATATATATATATATATATATATATATATATATATATATATATATATATATATATATATATAGTTATGGTTACAATAATTGGTTAAGATTGCACCCTGGATTTTATTGCATCAATTAACTTCCTGGCACTGCCATGGTGCATGTTTCATGTTTCCTTCTTTAGATAAATATCTAGATTGCCTTACTACCCATTTTTTTAAATATGATTAAATCATTAAAATTCAATTATATATATATATATATATATATATATGTGTGTGTAGGTTCAAACGTAAACACCTCCATTTTACGAGAACGAGAGAACACACTTATCAATGTCATAATACGCATGAGGGGACCCTGTGATTTGCGGACGATGTGTTGTACGACTTAGGCCGCACCAAAAGTTGTCTGTGTCTATGATTTAACATCACATGTGAAGACCATGCTACATTCAAATTTTTTGATTATATTGCATAAATGAGATAACATGGAATATATGTTAAGAATAAAAATAGTCTTGATGGATATAGTATCATATCAATAACACCCTTATCACATATGATAATACTTGTAAGGGGCTTAGTGGTGTAAGGGCGACTTGGCCCGCAACCAATATCACATCGAAAATCGTCCGCGTCTCTAATTTAGTATCACATCTGTATCATATGTGATGGAATAATAGTATCACATATGATTGTCTATAGTAAAAGGGTGTTCTCCCGTTCTCGTAAAATGAATATGTTCTTGTTTGAACTCTTTTCTATATATATATATATATATATATATATATATATGTGTGTGTGTGTGTGTGTGTGTGTATATTAGGGGTGAGATAGGGAGAAACGTGGAAAAAGAAGTACTTAATAACTTATTCAAACGGTTAGATTAAAATGATCCAATGGATATGGTTAAAAAGTAGTTATAACGACATTTTGAAAAAAAAAAATTATGATTGATTCCCTGTTTTTTAAATCAAAAATCTACAAAATATAACAAAAATTGAAGTGAAAGAAATTATAACAAAAAACGATATGTTTGACATCTTTAATTTGACATCTGTTTTAATATACTTTTTCATCCGTTTTATTCACGAATATTCGATTCTTTTTTTTTCTTGGGATGTTTTCCGTATATACATATAATCAAATGAGGATCACAAAAGTTTGAGAAACTTAATAACCACTTATTATGTGTGAAACAATGCATTTATGTATGAAGTAACACTGTATGTTCACATTTATTGTTTCAGTAAGTGAAATGACACGTGATCAATGGTTTTTATGATTTTCTACTCCTTTTGTAGTTACCATTTAATATATAGGCGAATGATCGTGTGACACTGAGAAGGAAGGTTATGAGAAGCGTAAGAAGGGATCTGGATCCTTGATCACATTTAGTTTCAAACTCACTCATGAATCACTCACGATACGAGGATTGATCCGGTTCATCTCAATGCATCTCATCTCGGTGCATCTTATCCTAGTGTGCATCTAAGAGCGTAGATCTCTTCTTACACTTCTCACCTTAACTCAACTCTTTATATATATATATATATATATATATATATATATATATATATATATATATATATATGTGTGTGTGTGTGTGTGTGTATGTATGTATGTATGTATGTATGTATGTATGTATGTATGTAGGCAAATCATCGTGTGAAAAGGGAAGTTATGGTGAGAAATGTAAGAGGAGATTTAAACCCCTGGTCACTTTTAATCTAATGTCCACTCTTGAATGATGCTTTAGAATGGAATTGATCTGGTGGATCTTGATGCATCTCATTAGTGCTGACATTCAATTAGGATTGATCCAAGGGATGGTGATCTTTTATTACGCTTCTCACCGGAATCCAACCCCATATATATAGACTTGGATCATGTGAGACCAACTTGTTTTCGCAAGACCCGTGAGACCATCTTTTTACACTTGAAATTTTACAGTAAAACACTGTGAATGTAACCTTCACAATGTTTGATATATATATATATATATATATATATATATATATATATAAGAGTTTAAACGAGAACACATTGTTTTTGTTGTGAAGATTTGGTTTTTTTTTACCTTCACAGCGTTTTGTTATAAAGTTTCAAGTATAAAAAAATGGTCTCACAAAAACAGGTTGGTCTTACGTGAACCTAACCCTATATATATATATATATATATATATATATATATATAATATATGTGTGTAAACAAAAAACCTCCCCATTTCGTTTCTTTACTTAACCGTTTGACTCATCCATTTTAGCATATACCAAATACCTACAATTTAACCACTTTGATTTTGACATACCGGTTAATATTCTATAAGCTCAAACCCATTCATTATCAAATCCCTTCTATCCATATAGATTCACTTGTTATTACTCCGGACTATTCATGAGTCAAATTCGTCAATTGTTAATTCGTATAATAATTTTATTTAATTTAGGGATAATAAATAATTTAATTAAAAAATAGAAATAAAAAAAAAGGAAAGTGTTAAAAAGCGTATTATATGATTATAGACAGAGAAAGGTTGTCCTTTTCGAATTTAGTTATTTATTTATGATTCTATTAAATGTTGTCTTCTAAACAGTAAACATAAAGTAGGTGGTCATCAAATTAAAAAGGATAAATTATTAATTTTTTTAATAAATAAACCATCAAACTTTTAAAAACTGTTAATTATATCATTTTAACTTAAAAAAACTACTTATAACCGGTTAAAAATAATTTTTTCTATAGTTTTCTACATGGGTTCCCTCAGTAATTTCTCATCTGCCCCACCAACCAAAAAAAGTATCTCGAAATCAACCAAAAACCGAAAAATACCATCTAAATCGACAAAAAAAAAAAAAAAAAACTTAAAAATCCCTCAAATTAAAAAAAAAAAAAAAAAACTTTAAATATCTCTCGAAACAGTGGAATTAGGTTAAAAGACATCTGACAACTTCACGAGTCATTTAATCTACCTTAAAGGTGCCCCCCACTGGTCAAAGATCTTTGATCCGCTATTGCTTCCACTTGCCACCCTCGGTGCCCCCATCGTCGTCGACTTTGTATCACTGATCAACTCATTGCGGTCGTTGGCCATTGTCATCAATCTCCTTTTTCTAGTCTTTTTTTTGTCTTTCAGTTCTCCTTTTTTTTTTCTATCTATCTATATGTACTCCAATAAATTATATAAAAATGGGAACTGGTAGACAAAAAAAGATCAAAAAGAAGGAGATCGAAAATGTTATAACAAATACAACAGTATTAACAAAATCAAACTTCATAAGATATTGAAAATGTTTACCTGTCTTAATAGATTATTTTAATAAGACTTATGGCTTGTTTTTTTAGCAGCTTAATAAACTTAATAAAGCTCACAACTTATTCAGTCAGCTAACTCTTACTGGTAAGTCTGGTATAATTCTTTGGGATCACTGTCCTTATCCCAAAAATACAAATACAGTCCTTTTGTTGGACATGAGAAATCTGGTACAATGACAAGCTCATGTTATATTTTCCCTTTTTTTACCGAAACTTTTTAACCAGACTAAAATGTCAGTATAGGACTGGTCCATGTGTAACTCTACTCACACTTTCTTATTTTATCAACAAACCTAGAAACTTAAATAAAATTTTGGGCTTCTGTGGGAATGAGCTCATTATATTATAGAAAACCAAACAGTTTCTTTTATTTTCATTCTCATTGATTATTCAATTTTTTGAAAAACTGTTTCCAAAAATGTTAGAAAACGTTGACACTTCAAAAATTTAAAAGTCAAACTCTCTCTCTCTCTCTCTAAAAAAGACGTTCATGTAACAATTGGATATGAAAGAGATAAAGTGAAAGAAACACAGTGTAGGGGATAAATGTCTTTCCTTTGATAACGTTATATATCGTGTAGGAAAATCCCATTAAGACACAGAACCTCGAGGGCTCGAGATAAGGTTTAAGCAGCTACGTTCACCCTAACATGTCATTTACGTTAAACCATCTCGAAAAGTTACAAAATAATGAAGACAGTGAAATCGTAAAGGTAAGAACGAAATCATTTGATATAACATTTAAACAACAGGTAAGTCTAGAACGAAGATAATATTCTTTCAACCATCAATGTAGCTCACAGTTATTATGTCTGCACGCGTTTCCTCTGCTTTATGGAACGAATCTAATTATCAAAAACCCTTTTATACAGTGACACTGACAATCATATCATTACAAACATAAAATATTAAGGGTCTGTTTGTTTTTTCAAAATTACCTCTTAATACCTCTGAAGTCTGATTCGTTCAGACGTTTGGATGTTAAGAGCGTTTTCTAAAATAAGAGCTTAAAAGCTCTAATTGTCCTCTGAAATTTAAGTGGTAAACATATCACTTAATAYYTCTTAATAATAAACGCCCTCTATCAAATGGTTCTTATTTTGGGGGTTGAAAGAGATTTGTTAGCAAAAACTATTTATCTTTTATACCTTTATAAAAAACTATTTATCTTTTATATTTTTGCATTAGTTTGACAGATTCAGATTTCAGACTTCAGATGTAAAAACAAACAATTTTATTGATCCAGATTTCAGACTTTAGAACCACCTCTTATAAATCAGAAGTGAAATCAGACTTCAGATTTCAGCACCTCTTAAAAAACAAACGCCACCTAAGTTTCTGACATTTTTTACAACGTTTTTAGTAATAATCTTAAAAATATCAGATAAATCAAGACTGATATATAACATTCATCGCACTGTTATTATGACTAACTTTATCTACATCACCATCATTCGTGTATGAAAACTCCAATGACTATAGTACTTTTATTCATTGACGGTGATAACTGCATTATTATATTCGAAAAATAAGAATTGACATTTTATTTTATTTTATAATAATCTTTAAAATCAAATACCCCCATTAATATGATAATTAACACAAAGAAATAACTTGAAAATACATTATTAATTATATTTAATTATTTTACCCCTTCAAATATATTGAAACCAAAAATACCCAATAATTTAAAAAGGGCCAAAAATCAAAATTCCAAATAAAAATAAAATAAAATATATAAAAAAAGAGAGGAAAATACACACAAATTCACTTTTGAATTTATTTTAAGAATGTTGCCATGATAAGGCGTCGGGAAAGAAGGTATCGGAGGATAATATGGACAACGGCTCTCCGGCGAAATACCCACCGTCGTAATTCTCCGGCCACGGCGTCGACGATGAGTAGTAGTCCCATCCCGAGTCAACAAACACGTAATCGTTTCTTGACTCGGCGGAGTCATAACTCTCTCCCAAACTCGGTAGTTCCACTATCTCATCCAACTCCTCCGCCGGCGGTGACCCAGTTGACACCTCCTCCGACGTTAGAGTGGAGACGGCGGAGTACGACGATGAAGATGACGTGGAGGGTGTGGATGGGGTTGGGTTAAGGTGGTTCATGGCGGCAGCTTTGGTGGCCGCCGCCTGGACGTCACGTGGTGAGCAAGACTCCGGTCGGGGTAAAATTCCGGCGAGGTCGGGGAAGTTAAGAATCGCCGACTTTCCTTTTATGGACAGTGCAGCGACGTCGTGTGCACGTGCCGCCATTTCCGGGTCAGAGAAGGTACCAAGCCAGATCCGAGACTTCTTCTTGGGTTCTCGGATCTCGGATACCCATTTCCCCCATGCCCGCATCCGAACTCCTCTATAAATCGGATGCTTGCTGTTGTTTTTGCTATCAGCTTCTCTGCTCCTTTTACCCATTTTCGGATTCGGTTCGTTGGCAAACAGGTTGGAGTCTGGAAGGTCAGCCATTGTTAAGTATTCTTCAGCTTTGCAGTTGATCAAGAAATCTTGAAATGGATAGTCCGACCCGAAAGTGAACACAGAGAAGTTTAGAGAGAGAAAGAGAAGTGAAGCAATGTGAGGCTTAGATGAGGAGGGAGAAATAAATGGAGGTTTGTACAAGTGTTGGAGTCTAAATGCACCCACAAATGTTGGTATGAGTTCATATATATATACACACACAAATATATATATATATATATATATATATATATACATATACATATAGAGAGAGAAAGGGTAGAGAGAGAAAGCAAGGGACTTGCATGCCCAATTGCCAGGCTCTAGGAAAAGGGCCAAAAATATATATTTTGTATAAAATAAGGTTTAAAAGCATTACTAAAATGTGAGATAATTTGGAAACATGAGGAATAAAAATATTACTATTATAACCACATATTGTGTCTAATTGGTTTGAGCTTGACTCCAAAGATCAAAAATATCAAGAGATTTCAGGTTCAAATCCAATGAGTGAAGGAGGAATGGAAATCCCCTTTGTGGCCACGGAGGTTCAAATGTGGTGACTCCGGTTTATCTGCAAAGCAGATGGTCGTCCTGGGATTAGTCGACTCGCATAACTGGTTAGATATCCAGATTAATCAAAAAAAAATATTACTATTATGTAATTCAAAATAAATATTCATAGTAAAAATAATATACAGTTTTATAAATGTGTAATTATTAGATGGCGTTTGTTTTTTAGGAGATACAAAAGTCTGAAGTCTTATTTCATTTATGATTGATAAGAAGTGGTGCTGAAGTCTGAAATATGAATTAATAAGACTATTTGTTTTTATAAAGTGATAAATATATTAATTTATTTAATTTTGTCAATTATAAAGTTATAGTATTGAATTTATACAATTTATATACTTATTCATAATCATTACGAAATTTATATCTAAATTATATAATTAACATTTATTTAAATGAAAATATGTCATTAACGATACTTAACACATTTAAATCGTATTAAAATACATCAATTGAGAGAGGGCATGATCGACTTGGTAAAGATTTATTGAGAAACAGCGTTGTTGAGGGCTTGGATAAAAATCAGAGGCAAATAAGATATTGTTTTACCTCTTACCAGATAAGAAGACAATAAGAAATAAGTGTCTTTGAAAATCTGGAAAAAAAAAAACAGTATAAATAACTCTATCTCTTAAAGAATCAGATGTAAGTGGCTGATAAGAGCTTTAAAAAAAACAAGGCCTTGGACTTTTAAATAAATAAATGACATTTTAAGACATTGTTTGACAAATATAAGCTAACTTATATTTTGAGTACATGTTTTGATGTACATAATCTAACTTATTGAAAACCTAGCAGAGGTTATTATTATTTTTTTAAATTATAATCCTGATTAATATTAATTATTAAATAAATATTAAATATTATTTCAATTTGTCGTATATAAATATTATATATATATATATATTTAAAAAAATTATTTTAATTTAAAAAAAATAAAAAATTCCACTAAAGGCAACCTATATTTTGTTATTTTTATCACTTAACTTGTTTAAATCAAGTTGTTTGGACAACGATAAACATTTGGCGTTTTATTTCACCAAATATTGTTTTTTAATATAAATAATTTATTATAATATATTTGTGTTACAAAAATAATTGTTTTTTTATTTAATTTTAGACAATGCAAAAAATTATAATTTATGCTTAATACATACGGGATGTTGTTATATACACAGTGGTGGATCCAGAATTTTTGTTCAGTAGGGTAACCTTTAAGGTAGACTAAGACCCGCAAAATCGTTCGATGTATTTTTAACCTAATTACAACATTTTCGAGGGAATTTTAAAGTTTTTTTTGTTGATTTCGAGGGATTTTTAGTGTTTTTGTCGATTTCGAATAACTTTTTTTGTTTTTCTTATTGATTTCAACAGATTTTTTTTTGTTAGAGCAATGGTTTCGATTGGGGTTGGGGGCCTGTGGAAAAATGTAATGTGGGAAAGTGAAAGGTAAATCATTTAAATTTTAACCTATGAATTTTTTTTTGAGTTTTTGACTGGGGTCCCTTCCCTCCTCCTTTTTGCCATTGGATCCGCCGCTGCATATACATCTTTAATAATGTTAGATTCAGATCAAATCATACATTAAAAATGTAAAAAATAAGTTTTGATGTTGATCAGTATAAATATAAAATTAACAGGTCATGGTGCATTTATCCCACCTACGGCCATATATATACTTGCATACCTTGTAGCTTTATGGGTTTGGTTGGTATAAAAATTGGTTCGTATATACAGTATTTTAATTTAAACGGTCAAATGAGCAAAATTAGTAGATATAGGCAGAGACGTTCCAATCTTTTTGGAGGGCCAGTTACATCCAAAACTTTTGATTACATTGCATAAATGAGATGACAGATAATATATGTTAAAAATAAAAATGGGCTAAACTTAAAACGATTAATAACCTGAAGCTAAACCTAAAGCATTAATGATTTGAACCTAAAACCAAATAATTAATGGTTTGAACCTAAGTAATTTCGGTTATAGTTTTACACATGTCGATAAAAAAGACCCTAAACACATGTAAATTTGGGCCCCAAAATTTCAGAGTCTCTGTTCAAAATCCCACATTTAACATGCTAAAAGACAACTCTGGATATAATTAAAAATAAACAAATTAAACGACTTAAAAGTCGTACATTGCATAATTAGTGTTTAAACTATTATTAATTTTTTTCACTAAAAAAGACTCGATCGTTATTTTAGTGACGTTTTTCTGTAAATCATACATAGTGTGGTGGTTAACAACCCGAACTGACATGCCACATTTTGACTTATTATCAAATATTTTACGTAGAAACTAAATAGATTGTATTCGAATTTTGTTCTAATGATTGTATAGTGCACTATAAACGAGTGATAAAAACTGGCATAAACGTTAACAGATAAAATTACCGAAACAGCCTCAACGTCAAACAACGTGGGCTTAAGCTAAAAAGTAAAATGTTCGATGTTCATCTGTCAAGACGAGGAATAATAAAATGGGCCCCCTTTTTTTTATTTGTAGACAAGTATCACATACTTATCACTTTGTATATGTTTCAAAAAGTATGTGTTTGTTTGTTGTATCTTTTCTCATATTTATTTCACGTTTGTTTTTGTGCTATCACATACTTTTCGATGACAACTGTTATTTCTCGTCCCATCGTTTATACAGAGTTTACTATGAAATACCAAATCTGACGTATTTTCAAATAAATCAGATTTCTCAAAATTTACTCCACAAATATTTTAAAACAAGTTGAATTGATCTGTCAACACCTTTTTTTATTCCTTTTCTAAAAGTTTCATAACAGATTTACAATACTCCAGATTCGGAAAAGTAACGGAACGATGTGAATAATGTGTGACGGAGAAAATGTTTAGTATGTGTTCATATGTGAACAATGTGTAACAGAAAAGTAACTAAATGATTCTAATTGGAAGTAAAGAAATATTATGATTTTTCTTCCAATAATACCCTTGTTCATGTATGTATGTCTTGTAAGGTAAAGTAATAAAGTATCATGCTCGTTATTATTGCAAAAATGTCATCATAAATCTGATCTATTGATTTTCAAGATGAAGGGTTGTGATGGATTCACAAAGTTAACACTATATATTGGGTTAACAAAAGAACCTAATATTAACTGTCATTTATTAAAAGTTAATGATTTATTTAGAAGTTATGAAATTTAAATTTGAATACATTTAGTAACATGTGTTGCATGTTTACTTAGGGGTCGTTTACCAAACGCTTACCTCGATAAACGCTTACCAAGTAACATTACCTCACCGGATGAATATGATAAGGACCAAGAATCTTACCCGGTAAGAGCGAGACAAGGACCATGAGTCTTACCCCGTAAGTGAGGGCGATGACTCTCACCGCGGTAAGCGCTTACCGGGTAAATTATTGCATACGATGTCGTTTTGGTGAACAAACGAGACAGAACAGTGAATCGTACCACATGGGAGAGATGATATCTCAATATTGCTTCCAAAAGCCCTCTCGACGTGTAGTTCTTATCATATGTAATGTATTAGTTCAAGATGGGACAAGTAAATACTGATAGACACTGTATCAGTTGTAAAAAAAACTTTCGCTATGAGTTGTTTTTTCAGTTTTGGAATTGTATTTAACTCTGTAATGTTATTGTGTTAAGGAAGACGTGATGTCTGATGGTGAAAATAGAACTGTTATATGTTTAAAATATTTAATATGATAACTGATGTATTATCAGTAATTCAATTCTACTAAATAAAACCATTTAAAAGGTTGTAAGCCATTTCCGATTTCATTTCTAACCAATCATTTCATTGTCGATAAAAAAATACAATCCAAATTGACCCGTTTTTTAATAATTGAATTAAAATTGTTATATAAGAAACTGGATATCAAATTTAATAAATGCGTTTTAAAATCGTCAGTTCAGATATAGGCAAAATGAAAAATATCTGGTACAGTTACCCCAACATGTTACAAATAAAATATGATTGACTTCAATAAGATAAAATATTTTATAAAAAATACAAAAAAGTAATTGATAATAAAAATATTCTTTATTTTGCCATGAAATAACAAACAATGTCACATTGCACATAAATAAATGTTGTATAAATTAAAGGGAGACAATATTTATATTTATTTGATTGGAGTTACCAATAAAAATTCACATTCATACCCTACTCCTTCCTATTTATGGGCTTTCACATTTTGTAACTTTAATTTCCCATTTAAACATTGGTTTTTTGACCTAGCGGTATGTGAGTCTTTAGCTTCTTAGGAGGTCAGAAGTTCAAACCTCACCAATGACAAAAAAAATGTGTAAGTTTATTTGTTCTATTTATCGTATATATATATATATATATATATAGGGGTAAGATCAAATGTTAACCAAAGTTTTTGTGTTAACTTTGTTAACCGATCTTGGCCATTCAATCTTTCAATAAACGGTTGTGATTAATCATGATAAAAACTTATTTTTTAAATTTAAAATTGCATAAAGATAAGTGAACAATGTTGAA
>NC_037544.1:36558874-36589716 GCF_001531365.2 Cynara cardunculus var. scolymus | reverse complement strand
CCATATATATATATATATATATATATATATATATATATATATTATACTTAAAAAATATTATTTAAAAAGCATATTTAATCATTGTCTACACATCATAACATTAATATGTGTCATAAGTAATAAACAACCCTTTGAAGGTAACATATTAGGACCATATAATTTAATTATTTTGTATACATTTATTTGACATAAAAATTAATATTTATATAAATTTAGAATTTGTGGATGACATTTTTGATGATGAAGTTGAAGTCTATTCTGTGCAATTGGAACCAGTTATCGGTAAGTGAAGATTTATCGTTTTCAGAATCCTACACAGATTTTTGATACAGAGCTTTCGGGAGAAGTAAGAAGAAGTTACAGATGAAGTCTGATTGTTTTTAGTTTTGAAGTAAAACAAACAGTACTGAAATCATATTTCACTGAATCACCTTTGATATCACAGGATCACATATTTATATCAGTATCTTATTACTCCAAGCCAGTACTGGAGGAAAATATGTATGTATGTATTTGCGTATGCATATATTCAAAATGACAAACTTTAGAACCTTTGTTTATCACAGTAGAAGGAAAAAGAGACAGAATATACAACTATGAGTTAAAGTGGTGTAAAAGATTGAGAGCGTGATGGATCTGAATTAAAAGACGGAAAACGTATGGAACCCATTGATAACTCTCATTTTCAGTTATTTACACTGTTTTTGTGTGTGTTTTTATATATTTTTGTGTATATTTTCTCTTTATGTGTTCGTGTTTCTCTATTTTACTTATTTATTTTCTTCTGGAGTTGTTAGGGATACAAGTTTTTGTTTCTTGATGGTTGAACGCATCATTTTTTGGTTAAATGTTGGACTATAGAATGTGCCCACTGTGTCGCCACTGTGGTGGATGACGTAAATTTGACGACAACTGAAATTCTCATTTTTGGACGTACGCTTTTGCTCATTTTAGCTGCAATATGGTATCACGGAAAGTCAAAACTTTAGAAGGCCAAATCTTCTTGCAAATATTTCCATACTCAAAGTGGCTGCCTAGAGAGTCCTAAAGGTGAACGTAAAAGCTGAGCATCCATAACCACAAGGGTGGTGTCTGATTGGTTTGAGCTTGGCTTCAAAGGTCAAAAGTACCAGGAGGTCCCTTGTTCAAATATAAGGAGGAATAAAAATCCCCTTGTGGCCACGGAGGTTCAAATGCGGTGACTCCGGGCAATCTGCAAAGCAGGTGGTCGTCCTGGAATTAGTCAACTCGCATAGCGGGTTGGATATCCAGGTTAATCAAAAAAAAATTGAGCATCCGTGAAATTACTTGCTTATTTCGTTGTGAAAATCATCAAACTCGCTCAAATATTCTCTTCTTTTGTCAATGAAATAATTTTATTCTCAACCTACTACTTGAAACTCTGAAATCCTATTTATGTAGATATTATCTCGGTATTTTACCACTTTATTACTTGAAAGCGGTCATAATGTATAGTGTATACTTGCACTGCCACTGTAGTGACATCTGTACATTTTCCGCTATCACCTATACTGCTAAAAGAAAATCCACACGTTGCAAATGTTCAGTAAAGGTGAAATTGACTATCATATTCTAAATGAGTTGTAAAATTGAGTATATATATATATACAAGAATGGATCAAGGGATCTGCATAGATGGGATGGTGGATCAGAATGAACGAAGCATCAAGCTTTTATATCGTCTTTGCAATAAGAAAGCACTTGTCGATTTTCTTTTGAACAACAAACAGTATAAAACATAAACAGATAAATGTCTGTATTTTTATCTGATGATAACATAACGTTTTAGATTAGAACCCCATAATCATCAAAAATAAAATTGATTCATTAAATTGCAACTAAAAGGGTACTCGTGCAATGCAGCGAGATATATCTCGATTTTTAATATTTCGTTTTATTCCGTCTTTGTAGATGTTTTAATACGGTGTTTATGTGGTTTTGAGAAAAAGAAAATGTTTTTATTTTTAAATAAAAATATAAATTGGAAGATATCATAAAATTTAGAAAATAAATATATCAATATTAGTATCAAATTAACTATTTAAAAATTATTGTTTTTTGTGTAATTCCTTTAATTCAATTTTTTTATTATAATTTAATTTAGATTTAGTAACGAAGTATTAGTTTTTGTTTTAATAATATATTTTTATAAGGATAATAATTAAGTATTTTATTAAAACTCAATTATTATCTTAATTATATTTTAGATTTTTTATATTTAAAGTAAAATGTTTATCCTGTATTTGATTATGTTATCTGCAGTTAGTTACACGAATTCAAGCATGTAGCTTTAATAGGTTGTAATTATGCATAATTTACTTGTAATTTTGAATTTTAAGTAATGTCCATCAATAAACAATACTTCATATATAAAAAAATGATTTTTAAGAGTTTTTGTCAAATGCTTTATAATATAGTATATATAATAATAGGTTGGCTTTTACAATTAATAAAATATGAATTTTTTATTTAAAAAAAATTAATTAAATATAAAATGCTATTTTGAAAAATCATGTCATTTGTCATGGAGGAAAAGTTGATAATCTTTTTGAACAATAATTATCACTTTTCATAATCATAGTTTTTGGCATTTCATACACCTTTTATTAATTACCAGAAGAATACTCGTACAATGTAACAAGATATATTTTGATTTTCATATTTTGTTTTATTATTTGTTTATGTCGATATAATACGGTTTTACATGGTTTTTGAGAAAACAATAATGTTTTTATTTATGAATAAAATATAAATTTAAAGATATCATAAAACTTTGAAAAAAATAAATCGATATTAGTGTCAAATTAACTATTTAAAAATTCTCGGTTTTTGTATAATTTTTTTAATTTAATTAATGTTTAATAATAAAGTAATTTATTTTTATTTTAATAATATAATTTTTTATAAATATCATAATTAGGTTTTCTATTATGAGTCAATGATTATCTTAATTATATTTTAAAGTTTTTATATTTAAAATGATACGTTTATCTACGGTTAGTCACACGAATTTAAAATGAAACTTTAATAAGTTTTACTTATATACAATTTACTTATAATCTTGAAAATTAAGTAATATGCATTAATTAACAATATTTCATGCATAATTTTTTTTAGTGTTTTCGTCAAATGTTTTATAATATAGTATAGATTAGTTGCAATATTAGGCGTTTTATAATTTAAATTTAAGAATTAATTTTTTATATTTTTAGGTAATAATTCAAAATAAAATATTTATAAAAAAATTAATATGCATAATATTAATTTCTCACATTTGGAGATATTTGGTAGTTTTTCGATCTTTTTTTATTTTATATATTTAATTTTTAGGATTGGAAAATAATCGGAATTGATCCTATATAAATCATTCTTATAACTACTAGAAGGGTATTATTGTAATTCAGCGAGATAAATCTCAATTTTAATGTTCAGCTTTTATTTTTTGTCTCTGTCGATATAATACGATTTTATGTGATTTTGAGAAAACAAAAATATTTTTATTTTTGAATGAAATATAAATTTTAAAAAAATCGATATTATTATCAAATTAACTGTTTAATAGTTTTCATTTTTTGATGTAACTTTTTAATTCAATTTTTTATTATAATTTAATTTAGATATAATAACAAAGTAATTTAGTTTTAGTTTAACAATATAATTTTTTATAAAGATAATAATTAAACATTATGTTAAAACTCAATGATTATCTTAATTATATTTTAGATTTTTATATTTAAAATAGATGTTTATCCTGTATTTGATTATGTTTATCTGCAGTTAGTTACACGAATTTAAAAATAAAGTTTTAATAAATTGTACTTACGCAAAATTACTTGTAATCTTGAATTTTAAGTAATATGCATTAATAAACAATACTTCATGTATAAAAAATGATTTTTAAGAGTTTTTTGTCAAATGTTTTATAATATAGTATAGATAACTACTATATGAATAATTATATATATGTATATATAGTGTTAGGTTCATGTGAGACCAGTCTATTTTCGTGAGACCACTTTTTTACACTTGAAACTTCACAGCAAAACATTGTGAATATAAAAAAAGTTGAACCTTCACAGCAAAAACACGGTGAAGGTTACCTTCACAACGTTTTGCTGTAAAGTTTTAATTGTAAAAAGGTGGTCTCACGACTCTCATGAAAACAGAGTGGTCTCACATGATCTCATATATATATGTAAATCTATTTTCATATGTGTAGTAATTATTAAATATATCATGTAATTTTTCATTTTTCCAAATAACAAAAATATTTTTAAAAATTATTTGTTTGACATTAAAAAACAAATAAGAAAAACATATAACATCCAAAATATTATCGGTGATTTGAATACTTGTTGGTATGTTATCTTCAATAGAAGTAGACAAAATCTTATTTTGGAAAAATTCATATAATATTATATATATATATATATATATATATATATATATATATATATATATATATATATATATTGAGAACCCATAAAATTGTGATAATCTTGAGAATTTATGCATCATGTGTTATTTCATATGATTTATTTCATCTACTACTAGGATTTACAACATTGATTAACATGTATTTGTTTCACTGTGTGTTTGTTTCTCATGTATTTGGTTCATAATGTGAACTTTTTTGATGTGTTTGTGAAACAAAAAAATACACGTAAAAAAGTTTCATATTGTGAACCGAATCCATATGAAACAAACACATTGTGAAACAAATATATGTTAATCATATGTTAAATAATATACTTATATAAAAAAAATCATGTAAAACAAAACCTTAAGGTAAAAATCCTCATGAATCTAACAGATTCTAAAAAAAACAATGACCAATCAACCCCTTCTTCTGAGAAGGTAGCACACATCAACCCTCACAGATCAAGAGTCATGAAGGGTTCCTACGGTTCCCACAAAATCTTGAATTCCTACAAGAACTTAATCGCTCTCTCACACACACACATATACACACATGTATACATACATACATACATACATACATACATACATACATACAACATACATACATACACACACATACATACATACATACATACATACATACGTACGTACATACGTACGTACGTACATACATACATACATACATCTTGTTACATTCTTCTTAGCTGGTTTCTATTTTTAGCTTACAGTAATATAAAAAAATCAGTTTTTTACTTAAAAATTTAGAATTTAAATTAATGTTATTTATGATCTGACTTAACAAGATCATTTCACCAACCACATATTAGTTTGATGTGAGTTAATTCAATCAATCCAAACGGACAAAATTTACTTTATATCATCATGTTTTCCTTGTGGTTGGTGGCATCTCCACGACACAGTGTTTTAATATTGTTTAATAATCAAACCCACGTGAGTTTTCCATTGACTGTACAGCGATACAACTCATAACTACATGGTTTAACAAAAAAACTGAAAGTACATAGATCATGATATTTCATCTGTTCATAACTTCAGTTATCAGTACACACTCTTACAAGATATCGAGAATCAAACACCCAAAAACACAGAATTTCGTAAACAACTCTAAACAAACTTCTGATAATAACGTACAGATTTTATACCGTAACTGTTTAATCATTTTTTCTGTGTTTTTGAATTTCAAGAAAATCCAATGTAATTTCTTGATGTACTCCACTTCTCTTCCCACATTCATTCTCAACCTCTAGTTTTCAATTTAGTGGGAATCATCATGTTTTTTTGAGTTATTTGTGTTAGTTGGTTTCTTAAATGAACAAGGAGGGCATTAATGGGTCAATTAATGGGCTGGGCCAGTTGGGCCTACTTTCAACACTTACCACTTTGGATTGTTGCAATGAATTGAAAAGCATTAAATGGCTTTGCCATTCTTTCTCCTTCCAATTCAAAAACCTCGAATTCCAGAGTAACTTACAACTTTTAATGAACGATGTACAACTCAAGAGAACAAGGTTGTTCTGAGTTTAGTGATTCCAAATCTGGAAAAAGAAGTGGTGTTTCCTTTTAGCCATTGATTTTAAATCACTGTGGCATTGGGTTTATTTTTTGCTATGCCATTTTCATGAAAATCTTGTGGCACAACTTTAAAGGTCAAAACTATGAGATATAGATGTGAAAATTAATACAGAAGGGGAAAAACTGTAACGTATGGGTTTTTTTACAGAGTATTGTTTTGCTTAAAACGTATGTAAGATACCAAATACTGTGTATGTAGAATACGAATGACTTTTTAGACTGTTTTGAATTACAATACAGTTATGTATTACAAAATCCCTGAATTCAAATATGGACCAATTTTGATTGGACAGTGTATGCAGAGGTGGGGCAAGCTAAACATAGGGTGTGAGACCAATACGTAAAAACGACCCGATAGTTATTGCGTTGTCGTTTCTCTTGTGGGTTTTTACAATTTACACCCCTATATTAATGTTAAAAGTAACAATTAGTCCTCCAATAATCTACAGTCAAATGCTATGAGATGGGCTGAAAAACAAGGCCTTAATTACCAATAGGCCCAATTTTATATTCATTTATAGTGGCCCATATAACCAAATCCAGATTCTGTCTTTTGGGTCCAATGTTATATATATATATATATATATATATATATATATATATATATATATATATATAGGGAAGCATTCAAATAAAAACCACTCAATTTGTATAAACCGTGAAAACCACATTCAACCAATCAAAATTTTTAATTTTGTTCATTTTTTTGTAATTATGAGAGGTTGATTAACCATTTTTATTGTTGAGGGTGTTAATCATGGATATTATCGTCTTCATTATTTTAATTTTAGAAAAATACATGAAACAGTTTCATTAAAATTTCATTAAATATTATATGAAATAATTTTATAACCATATATGAAACAAATTCATCAAAAAAAGTATTATATGAAACAATTTCACAAGATTAAACAATTTCATGAAAAAATTTCATAAGATTAAATAATGAAATAAACGTATGAGGGTGGTTTGTACGGTTTACACAAATGAGGGCGGTTTTCATTTGAACGCTCCCCTATATATATATATATATATATATATATATACACACACACACACACACATATTTATTAACATGAATATCCAACCCGCTATGCGAGCCAACTAATCCCATGGCGATCACCTGCTTTGCAGATAGCTCAGAGTCACCTCATTTGAATCTCTGTAGCCACAAGGGGAATTTTATTTATTCTTGGATTTGAACCTGGGACCTCCTGATACTTTTGATCTTTGGAGCCAAGCTCAAACCAATCAGACACCACCCTTGTGGTTTATGTTAACTATATTTGTTTATGGTAGAAATGGTTGAAAATCGGTTCAGGGTCGATTTCAAATCGGTTCCTTAAAAACGGATCGATCGGTCCTGGTCTTGATCAAAAATTCCAAAATAGGCTTGTTTACTGGTCTCATGCCCGCTCAGTTTTTAGAAGAAAAAAAATATATTTTTAAATCTTTTTACACAAAAATGTTATACGTTTTTCTATAATTACGATTTTTGAAATTTAGTATTGAAATACACTTTAAATAATACATTTAAGTAGATAAAATTTTGAAAATCTTGTATTATGATTTATAAGAATTTTTTTTAAATATCGGGCTTATACATAACCGGTCCCAGGCTAAGATCTGGTCTTGAAATTCCATCGAATATGTAACCAATCCCGAATCGTCGGGCCAAAACTGGTTCCTACGTGTCACAGTCAGTCCCGAGTTCGTCATGGCCAATTTGGCCATCTCTAGTTTAATGTAAAGTAACCGAGATGAAATTTAGTTTTACTAGGTTAATTAAGTGTATTGGTTTGACGTTTTCTTGGATTGGAATTAAACAAAAAAACAGGTTAATCAGCTAGTCGATTTTTCTGTTCAACTAAAACGACCTTAAAGTCATTGTTTCATTAACTTAAAATATGTGCATATTTTAGGTTTCGGGGTTTTTAGATACCACTAGTCCACTACATGTTATGCAATAATGTTATCTTGTTGTAGGGTTTTGGGCCTGGTCCATGTTTGTATTACTAAAATTGGGCTTAGCGTAATGTCTTGTTAGGCCAAACCCGCATTTGACCCGACCTGGGACCGGTTATGATTGATTATTATTATGGAGATTTCGAAGGCCTGGCCCGGCCCGGCCCGAATTTTCAAATTTTAACCATTGACCAATGGTCATATGACCGTTCCCCCCGTTAAAAATTTGACCTCTTTTTTGTCATTTTGGCCTTCTAAACATTATATACAAATGTTATGGTATACGGGATAAGATATCAGCTTACAAAATACAAAAAAACGCAAAAAAAAAAAAAAAAAAAAACGTTCACAATTATCGCTATATTTTGTGATTTCGGCTTGTATTTGTTTATTGCTTCCAGTTCTCAATTTTCATTTCTCTCTCTTTGTCCTCCAAAATGGTCGGTGAACAACATGTAATTTTAAATGATTTACTAAATTAAAATTATAATAAAACGTATTTTTAAAGTATATTTGAATGTCCCAATTATATATTTTAAAATCTATTATTAAAATCTATAAAAATATAAAAAAAAACTTAGGTAGGACCGGTTTGGGCCCAGAATCGGGATCGGTTACTTTAATCGGTTACCCCATCCCTTAACTAGACCTCCATATTATCGACAGAACCGAGACCGACTACACCGGTTGTATGTGTCATCACCAGTTATAACCATATTCACGTTGTCGTGGCTTTATGTCCTGCCAACTATAAGAACGGGAATTTTTTCCAGTTCTGAAAACAATAGCAGTCATGTACTTTCAGACTTTCAGTTTATCTAAAACACAATTTTATTCGTAGAATTGAGATGACCAACAATAATTAATAAAGACAGCGTAAAAAGTTACAAATACATCGATAACTTTTTGCATGTTATACATGCATACAAGCATTCGTTATCATGGTGTTTAAATCTGGCGTTGTGGAGGGTAAAAGGTAGGACTGCAAATGAATGAATTGTGCTGTCTGCGAAAAACACTGTAATTAGTTTTGATGCTCGTATTTTCATGGAAGAAAAATACTGTTCATATGAAAAACACAAAAATGGGTCGCGGAAGACGTTAGCTTTTGTTGCCACTGTCAATTTTACTCATTATGAACAAAAAAAATCTACATAATAATTATCTCTCAACGTGTTGTTGCGTTTTCCGTTCAACACTGTTTCATTGCGATCACTGATGAGATCACATTTATTACACTTGAAACTTCACAACAAAACATCGTGAAGGTAAATATAATCCGAACATTCACAGCAAAAACATTGTGAAAGTTATCTTCATAATGTTTTACTGTAAAGTTTCAAGTGTAAAAAAATGGTCTTATAGGTCTAACGAGAACAGGCTGGTCTCACATGATTCTAAGTCTACGTTGTTATGTCCATTTTAATTGTCATATAAAAAATCGTAACACCGTCCTTTTCTGATTTAAAATTTTGTTTACAGAGAAAATCGTCAATTTAAAATCTCTAGGGGTGTGATTTGAAAATATCACTTGACCTTTTCTAATTTTCAATTTCGCCCCTTGTAGGTTATAATTGTTCACTTTCTTCCTATTTGCTCTCTCAACTCTCAAACAAATCGAGAGCTCAGCTCAAACCATAAAAAATGGCGTTGACTCTGAAAACCATAATTCAATTTCCAATATTTGCTTCACCACCACCTCACCAGCCCCACCACCACCGGCCGGCCACCGAAATCCGCTTCTCGCGGTGGAACAATGCCAACGCCCAGAAATTCATCCGCCATGAACGCACTCAGAAAGAAACCGAAGACGAATTGCGATTCATCAAACGCTTCGAATCTGCCGGAAAAATTGCCAATCTCCAACCCACCAATACCACGCCATCACCATTCAAGTCCACCGGGACGCCCTCAGCCCCTTCCCGCCCTTCAATTCCAGGTAAAAAATCCAAATACTCAAAACCCCCTCAAAACCCTAATCCGTCATCTCATCCTGCATTCAAGCGAATTGTAAGGACTAGAAAGCTCCCTACTGAAAACGAAGATGAAACCGGTATAAAACTCGGCGACAAGGGGCTTTCTTATGTAATTCCTGAAGCTCCTTTTGAATTTCAATATAGTTATACCGAAACCCCAAAAGTTAAGCCTATAAAACTCCGGGAACCACCAATAACGCCGTTCGGTCCGGGCACCATGCCGCGGCCGTGGACGGGGAAAAAGCCGCTGCCACCTAGCAAGAAGAAGATGGATTTTGATTCTTTTACTCTGCCTCCACCTCATAAGAAAGGGGTTAAGCCAGTGCAAGCTCCAGGTCCGTTTTTACCCGGGTCGGGTCCTAAGTATGTACAGTCGAGAGAAGAGGTATTGGGGGAGCCACTGTCAAAGGAGGAAATTGATGCTCTTATTAAAGGGTGTTTGAAGTCTCAAAGGCAATTGAACATGGGTATGGTTTTTTCTTGATTAATGTTACTATATGTTTAGAGCTGTATTTGGATTGGTTGATGTGTTTGTTATATTGATGTTATTGGCGAAAACACTTTTTTTTATGTTTTCTGAAAACAAGTAACATAAACTAGTTATGGAAGTTGAATTTTGACTCATATTGTCCTGTTGAAGATTGTGGATATGATATAGATTCATAGTTTCCAATTAACGTGTCTTAATTGTATTTTTAGATACCCAAATAGGTATTTTGAAGCTTTGTTTCAATTCTGCCCTTTGTTTATTTTCCTTTCCTACTTACATTGAGAAGCAACTGGCAAGGTCAACGGTTTCGTTTGTCAGCCGAAGGGCTGGTCTTGAATCACTGAATGGACCTCCCTTTTCTAACTGTTCAGCGTGTTGAGGGTACAAGCATAGCTTTGGGTTTGCAAGTTGCTTTGGGGTTATTTCTTGCATGATAAATCTTCTATATGGTAGTTGTAGTACTTTGCTTTGGATGTCAAACGAGCTACTTTTAATTTCCGACTTGATATGAATATCTCTTATTTCTAGAAGAAATAGACAACCACATTGAAATTTCAAAGAAGCATTATGAATAGCCATATAAGAAGATATGGTTGTTGTAAGTTTGACAAATCAATGTATGACGAATAATGGAGAAGGGATTGATTATTCTTGATTTAGTTTCAAATCACATATTGATTAGTCTTTTTCACCTTCATGAGTTCAACTTAACCTCTTGGTATATGGTGACTTTCCAGTCACCAAAATCGACCAAAACCCAAGGTTAAAACAAGATTGGGTAAGAGCTAAGATATTGGCAAAAAGAAAGAAACTGATAGATCATAGAAGCTTAAATGATAAAATGATGATAATCTCAAACCTAATGTGGATTCAAGAATTTAAGAATTTGAGCAGTTTCTTAACGTCATTTGGGGCTTTAATGTGAATCACAAATTCTTTTTTGTGGTTTTAAGCATTTTCCTTATGCTGGTTTTCTTCCGGGTCTCTGTGTGGTCTGGCACTGTTGTGTTATGTTTAAAATGAACTATATTTTATTCATTGTTTATTTATTTTCTATGTTATAGGTAGAGATGGATTGACACACAATATGTTGGACAATATCCATGCTCATTGGAAACGAAGGAGGGTCTGCAAAATAAAATGCAAAGGTGTGTGCACGGTTGACATGGACAACGTACGTCAACAATTAGAGGTTGGTGATAACTAGTCTTTCGAGTTAGGCTGCCTTTTTGCTTCTTTTTTTTCTTGCATCTGTAGAATTTCTGAGGACTGATATCTTTGTGAAGTACACCCTCTGTCCCAAAATAGATGTTCACACTGAAAAGGCGCACAGTTTTACAAATGTGTAATTATTACACTTTTAATTAACTAAATGATAATTTTATCTTTAATAATAGAGGGGGTAATGAGTTTCTCCATCTCATAATTAAGGGTAGGCCAAAAATCGGTCCCGGTCCCGACCAAAACCATGGCCCGGTCTACATGTTCTGCAACCGCTCTCTGGAACCGGTCCCGGGCTGGGCCCAAACCGGTCCCAAGTTTATAAAAAAAAAGAGTCATTTTTGAACGTAAAAAAAATCTTGTTTGGGAATTTCCTTGTTTTTGGACCATATCTTATTAAAAGACACTTTAAAATCTCTAATTGGGTCATTCAAATAAACTTTAAAAATATTCTTTTAGATCTTTTTTACACAAAAATGTTATAGATGTTTCTATAATTACGATTTTTGAGATTTAGTATTGGAACACTTAAGAAAACTTGAAAAACGTCAAAAAGAACTTGAAAAACTAAAAAAAAAACTTGAAGTTTTTGGTAAAAGAACTTGAAAATCTTGTAGAAATATAGAGAAACTTGATATATAATTTTTAAAATCTTATTTTAAAAAAATCGGGCCTATGTATGGCTGGTCCCAGTCCTGGTCCTATAACTGGTTCCGAGCCAGGACGGGCCGTGAATTTTCATAAAAAGCGTAACCGGGCTGGGCCAGGCCCAAATTGGTCCTTCCTGGTCCCAGTCCTACACCAGTCCCGGGCTGGACCAGGTCCATTTTTGGCAAAATCTCTAAGTAAGGGTAGAATTGGAAAATAGGCATTTACGTTTGGAAGTGGACACTTATTTTGAGACACACTAAAATAGAAATGTGTACACACTTATTTTTGGGTCGAAGGGAGTATAACTTGTGCAGTCTCATATAATTGACTTGTTATTTCCAACTGAGATTGCTTAAGTGGTTAGGACTTGTGCATGATAACTTAATGGTCTTGAGTTCAAATTCAACACTTTTTCATTTTCTGATGGTTGCATCCAGAGGCGGACCCAATTTTTTTTCCAAGTGGTGGCACTATTTGACTATAAAATAATATCTAACTTTTCTTCTTTGCAATATTAGTATAGATCTGTTGGTCGGTTCCTTGTCCTTACATAGAAGAGAACCCATGTCTGCATCCTATTTACATGTATTTCTAAAAAACACAAGAGGTATATAAAAGAACACCAAAATTTAAGCTAAAAAGCAACAAATTTGACAACAGTGGGCCTCGAACATGGGACTTTTGTTCAAAGGCAGGAGCATTTAGCCATTTACCATCTCAGTCATTAAAGTCTTGTGCTAACATTTCAGTTTCAAAAACTATATGGTGGCACCCAACAAACAATACAGTAGCACCCTTTAGAAACGTAAACTTTTTCCCCTTATGACGGAACCATGAAGCGGTGGGCCGTGCCACCGTATCATTCCATGTGGGTCTGCCCCTTATGTGGTTTACTTTTCTTTTTAAAAAATTTATGAGACTTGCCATGTTCGAAAAACTACCAATATTTGTGATGAAGAATTTGGATTGGCTGGGTTGGTCACACCCTGTTTGCAACCCCGTAAACCCATGGGGGCAACAAGCCGTATGCAAAAACACATGTGATACAAGGCTTGTTGTTGTTCTAACAAATTTGCAATAAGTTTTTGGGCAAAATGCGTCAAAATGCAATGAAGTTTGCCTTAGTTCTTATTTAGTGTAACAAAGAACTTTTTCTTCTCAATCAATGTAACAAATTTTCAAAATCTCTTACTGTTTACTCATTTTGACCGGTTACATGTTGATTTTGTAACATTTGATAACGTGGATACCCATTTACGGAACTTTTATGGAAGGAACTTAACCAAACTTTGAGCGGTTATGTTAAATATGGATCCTGATCCATTGTAAACTGGTCTATAACTTCGCATATCCAAATATATGAGGTAACGGTTTACATATGGCACTTAAGACTATTATCCTTTATCCCTTTTTTGTATTACTTTGGCTTGTAATTTGTAAATGGTGCTAGCTGTCATCTTTGTACTATTAGGGTGCGTTTAGTACGCGGACAAGACTGGACAATACTAGAGTCAGGTAAGCGGGTGAAAGAATTTTGGAAGGTTTTAGGGTTTTAATTTGATATGAGTACTTTAGTAATTTACCAATCTTGTCACCAATCTCCCTGATTTTTAGGTGGAACAAAAAATTGCATTTTTGTCCAGTTCAGTCTTGCTTAATTTGATATGGATACTTTAGTAATTCACTCATTAGGGGTAAATTGGTCATTTTATAGTCATTTTATCTAGAGTACAGTTCACTTTTGGTCCCTAATGTTTGTCAATTTCAACGGTTTTTGTCCCTCAATTTTATTTTAACAGATTTGTCCCTCATGTTTGACACCTCACAATGATTTACGTCCCTCATCCTAATGGCCGTTAACTTTTTTCGTTAAGTTCAATTTAATGAGGGGTATTTTAGTCATTTTACCTGTTCTTTTGCTTTCTTGTTTTTACAAAAACCATCAAACTTTAGGGACCTGTTACGTAATTATCTCATACACACATATATATAATATAAATACACAGGAACCGAATCGTCGGAACCATCTTCTACGGGCGAATATCTCCTACTCTGCGAAGCCATCCAGCGGATCTTTGGCGGCCACCTTCTCTGGCGGACCGTTTAAACCAGCATCAAAGCTTCATGGGTTTTATTCCCCCCTCTCCACATTGTGAACCCCCACCCTTCTTTGTTTCCTGTACTCTTCTGGTTAGATTATTTTGGTGGGTTCTGCTTCTAGACAGCGAACCAATAGTCCCTTGCCCGCCTCCCGTTTAACCACTGGATTATCAACAGCTCGTTACATTTTTTTGGTTGGTTTTGCTTCTGGTTTGTTAATTTCTCTTGCTTATTCTTGAATTGGGATTTTTTATTTGGGACCTTTTCTTGTTCTGATTTAGAATGGTGATGGTTTGAAGCGGTTGCAAAGCCCAGATGGTTTCTGCAAATGTAAGGGGTTACAATGGTGGGGGAGGGAATGTACCATTGGGAAGGGGATGTACTGACGGGCTTTCTGTATTCAACATAAGGGGCTTCATAAGAGGCTTTGGGGGTTGACGTGAATTATGGTGTTATCGTGCAACCGTAGAAGGGCTTTTTAGTCAGAGGCTTTGGGAACTGCAGGTTTGGTTTGGAGTTACGGCCGGTGATGGAGTCCGGCGACAGGGCCACAGGGTGATGTGGTTTCCTCCCGGTGATGTGGTCCATGTGGTTTCTTTCGTCCCCAGTGATTTGGTCCCGGCAATTAGGTCCCCAACAGTTTGGTCCCTGTCTCTCTCTCTCTCTATATATATATATACTATGTTGGAGATAATTAGTTAATTACATAACAGGTCTCTAAAGTTAGATAATTTTTTGTACAAACAATAAAATCAAGAAAGCATGCAAAATGACTAAAATACCCTTCATTAAGTTGGACTTAACGGAAAAAGTTAACGGCCGTTAGGATGAGGGACGAAAACCGTTGCGAGGTGTCAAACGTGAGGGACAAATCTGTTAAAATAAGGTTGAGGGATGAAAACCGTTGACATTGACAAACTTTAGGGACCAAAAGTGAACTTTACGCTTTTACCTATTTTGTCCAGCCTTGTCTTACCAAACACTGAACAACTGTTATGTCCCGTGTTACTAAACGTTGGACAACTGTTCTGTCCTGTCCTGTTTGGATACCAAACGCACCCTATAGAACTCTGAAGGAATAATATAACCTGAGTATTCAATTTTTTTTTTAAATTGTTGCTACTACCATCATATATGTGATTGTTAATCCTAGCACCCTATGACGTAATAGTTCATGCCACTTAAAATCTTGCATTTCTTCATTTGTCTGGTAAGGAAACCGTTTTTTTCTCTAAAAATTTCATCATGTAACAGGAGAAAACAGGAGGGAAGATAATATATAGCAAAGGAGGAGTTGTGTATCTTTTCCGAGGTAGAAATTATAATTACAAGACTCGCCCGGTCTTTCCGCTAATGTTATGGAAACCAATTACCCCTGTATATCCGAGGTTGATCCAACGGGTCCCAGAGGGGTTAACATTGGAAGAAGCAATTGAAATGCGCAAAAAAGGACGACAATTGATCCCAATATGCAAGCTTGGTAAGCCTTTTGGATAATTTATATAAGATCATTTTTCGACGTTGTTAAACTGAAAAAACATTTTTACTCACTAGATATGCGTCACTTGATCCTATATCAAAGAGCGGGTCTTTTTGAACAAGTTATTTAAAATTTTAATTTTTTCCCTCAAAAAACCGCCATATTTTTACTTTTTACGTTATTATGAGTATTTGATAATAACACTTCTTCTAAACTCTATATGTATGAGATTTTGCTTTTTTCATATGAAATTAAATTGTTCAATATCATTGAGTAATAGTAGAATATATATATATACACACACATATATAATTATAGGGTCAGGTTCAGGGAAAACCCCCCCCAAATAAGTGAAAATTTGAGGAGCACTCTAATAATCGTTTTTCTGTACGGTATGCACGTTTTTGCATTATACACATGCGCATTCCATGCAGATAAACGATTATTAGAGTGCTTCTCAACTTTTCACTTGTTTGGGGTTTTTTCCCTGAACCTCACTCTATAATTATATATATAGACGAAGGATCGTGTGAGAATAGGAGTTAAGGTGAGGAACGTAAGAAGGATCTGGACCCTTAATCACTTTTAATCTCACGTTATGCACCGCATTAGTGGAGATCCCTGTTTACCCTTCTCACCATAACTTCCATTCTCACCGGAACCTAACTCTCTATGTATATTGGCTTGACGTCTTAAGTCACGCCTTCAAAAACATTGTGGGTTCGCTGCCACGCCACACCTCGTGCCATTTAGAACCTTAGTTATAATTCCTATTTCCTACAATAGAAGCATTGGATAGTAAATAATAAGACGTCGTTTAAGAGCCACTCTTGATATTGTTCTTATGCACTATTTGTGAAAACTAAATCGTTACACAATGACTCTTGCACGAAGAGGATCTCATAATTTTTAAGAATAAGGTACATATTTGGTAACATATCATAGGACATTTCATAGAAAACCAACTCTATATAGGATTCTTTTAGGGTTTGTATCATGGTTAGGTGGAAGATGACCCACAAATTATTATTTAGACCTTCTTGTTTGTATATTAAAATGGTTTGCTTGTGTATCAGGAAAAAATGGCGTTTATAGTGATCTTGTTAATGATGTCAAAGAAGCATTTGAAGCATGCGATTTAGTGCGAATAAATTGTGAAGGAATGAATGGGAGTGACTACCGGAGAATTGGTGCAAAACTAAAGGTATGTGATCGCTATTCATATACGCTTACTCTTAACCGGTTTTTCAAAATTTTATCATATCTGACTCTCTCTCTCTCTCTCTCTCTACGCATCATCTAAATTGGTTTTGCGTTTCTTGTATCTGCTTCTATTTGTATGACGTTGCCTAATCTTAACCGGGTTTTCAAAATTTTATCATATTTGACTCTCTTTTTGACGCACTTTTCACAAGTTGTTGGTCTTTATGGAAACAGTTGCTCTACTTTGTGGGGGTAGAGGTTAGGTCTACGTACGACTAACCCTCTGCAGACCGCACTTCCAATTATGATATACTAGGTTCATTTGGTTTGGTTACTTTAGAAGTGAGGGGTTGTTTGGTTGGTTTTCCATCAACTCCTATACTCGTGTATGGGTAAAGCCGTCTGTGTGGATTAATCTATCTGTATAGATTGAGAATTTTGTTTGAGAGGCTTTTATAGATGGAAGGATCATGTTTTTAATTGGGAGGGGCTGGTTTTGGAAAAACTTGGCTTTCTGCATAAAGCTCCACCCTAGAAGATTACTGAATAAGCCTCTTTCTATGTCATAAAGCCACTACCAGACAATCTACATATAGCTGACCAAATAAGTTGTGATCCCCATTACGCTCATTAAGCTGCTAACAAATAGGCCGAGTCGCACTTGCAAGATCATCAAAGGGCCTTTGGCCCATAGCGCAATCGGGCCTTTGCCTTCCTGGAGGTCATGAGTTCAATCCTTACCAAAGACGAGGAGGGTTTGTGAGTTTATTTGTTGCTTTTGTTGTATATAATCATTGTATATTTAAAAAAAGATCATCGAAATTGGCAATGTTTTTCCTGTACATGCCTCAATTCGTATGTTATTGCTTACTTTTAGCGAGCTTTTAAATTTTCAATTATATCTATTTGTAGTCGGTAATATCTTGTTTTTTGACGTTTCAGGATCTCGTCCCTTGTGTGTTGATTTCATTTGAGCACGAACACATACTTGTGTGGAGAGGGAGAGATTGGAAATCAATGCTCACACAAGAAAACGATCCCCAAGGAGCTAAACACCCTGATACGAATACTGATGCTGATATTGATATTGATACTGATGTTGGAAATTCAGTTGTAGTTGTACCATCCCTAGAATCATCACCGGAAGATGTGACTGAAGAAGAACACGCGGAAACCGAACTTATAAATTCTACACTCAATGACATGTACGGCGTCGAAAGCATGACACTTGATGGTAGTGAAGACGAGACTGAATCTTCATCTACAGTATCAGAAAACACGAGCAATCATGATTGTTTGGAGGGAGTGGCGACACTCTTGAAGCAGGCGGTACACGACGGAATTGCGGTGGTTCTAGATGATTCTTATTTGGATGCCGACACTGTGTACGCAAGGGCAGTTGTTTTTGCGCAATCGGCACCACCAGGGTCGAGTTTTAGACACCAGCGGCCTAAAAAGGCGGCGACCCAGGTAGAAGAGAAGCAAGAAGCCGAAGAAACCAATGGGAAAGAGGTAGTGATAGCTTCTGAGCGTAAAAAAGGCGAGAAAACAAGTCGAACCCGAAAGAAGGATTTGAAGGACAATTATCTAGACGTAGCTCCACAAGCGACGCTTAGAGTGGACGAACTTGCGAAGCTTCTAGGTTAAGCGTACGTTCATGTTCGTATTGCCTTTATGTATCGTTATCGTGATTTGCTTGTACAAGCGATGGATACCTTTGTACTTGGATGTAATTATATGGTGTATGTGAATTAGGAACTGGAAAAATGACGAAAGCAAATCCCGGGCCGTAATGGTTCGTTTGGTATACGGAAAAGACGGGACATGCCAGAGTGAGATAGCCGCCTTGCAACGCATCGATTGTGTTCCCATCCGAGCTTTGAGTTATCTATTTTAGAGCTCAAAATTGTGAAAGATTTTAGGGTTTTAAATTAAAAAGGGTAGTTTAGTAATTTATCAATTTTGTTTCATCTTTACCAATTTGCCAACATAACCATCTAAAAGATCAGCTTTTATACGGTTCAAGAAATTAGGGGTTCTCTAAAAAAACGTTGGAGCGTCAAAACGGTCGAACCAAGTCAAACTGAACCATTTTTGGCGGTTTGAGTGATCCGACTGTCCAGCCTGGTCCAAAAATAGTCAAACCGCTTGGTCTGGTCTGCAGTTTGAACGTTTTTTTGAGCGGTCTGAAACGAACCGATCGACAACATTACGCACGTAGTAATTATATGTAGTTTTCATGTTGTAGGCCTTTTATGAATCAATTAGAAAAAGTCCGTCAAAGGCATTTTATTTTTAGTCTTCATTTATCAATTGATCGCGTAATCTAAATTGACAAAATTCCAAAATCCATCAAAAATCAAACACAAAATTCCAGATCGTCCTTTGACGTAGTCAGCATTTATCCTTCCGACTATTGTTGATGGATTTCTTTAACTTCTTTTCAATTTTCTTAATGTTTTTTTTTTAATTTTAAAGATAAACGTTTCCTTTTTATTTATGTATTATGTCAATAGAAATTTCATTTTGGATATAGATTTATGTTTTTTTAGTTTAAAGCTTATAAGAAGGCCAAACCGTCTAAACCAATCAGACCAAACCGTCTTTTTGTGGTCTGGTTTGACCGTCTGGTCAGGCCAAACCACTCGGGTTGTAAAATTTATAAACCACAATTCCGGTTTGATTTTAAACCTTTCAAACCGGAACACGAACACCCCTAATTCAAATACACAACTTAAAAGTTTAAATCCTACAGGAGGCAGGTTTGAACCATTCGGCCGAACTGCTCTAAAAATGTCTTCTCATATGTCATTCTTTAGTGGCAGGTTTTATGTTGTACCACGTAATCAACCTTTTTTTTGTGATTAACCTGGATATTTAATCCGCTATGCGAGCCGACTAATCTCAAGGCAATCACCTGCTTTGCAGATAACCCAGAGTCACCGCATTTGAACCTCCATGGCCACAAAGACATTTTTATTCTTGTTTGTATTTGAAACTTTTTTTTTCAACTATTTTAAAATAAACATAAATTAAATTATTATTACTATTTTACGGAAAAATATTTGTTTAAAATAATAAAAAAATATTTTAATGAGAAATAAGAAACACGTGCCTGAAAAGAAAATGGTTTATTAGAACAAAGCGATCTTCACCAACTATTCTCCCTCTTGGCACAAGCTTCAGCTAGGGTTTGATCCACCCCACTCTCTCTCAACAAATTTCGGTAATTCTAATTGTATTTTTTGTTGATTTCTTCTCAAAAGTATCTGTTTTGATGTTATGCAGTCAAGCAGATTTGTTAATTGCTCAATTTTGTTGCAATTTTTGAGTAATTTAGATCGAATATCGAATGACTATTTGTTACTGATTAGTCCAAGTATGATGGTCGTTTAATCTGTTAGATTTTATAGGTTTTTTTGAAAGAATTTTCAGTTTCCTAAGTCGTAGCTAGTTTCAGTTGTCTTCTTTGATTTGTTTTAGGTTTTCAATCTATTAAAATGGGTCTGTTTCAGTCTTTCAGAGAGAGTAAATTAATGGTGTTTTCGATTAAAGAAACTTCGTAATTAATATCACTAAGTTGTATGGATTTTCTGTTTTAAGGTCGTTTAACTAGATAATTTGCTAAAATTGAATGTAAAAGATAGAAACAGAAAAGGAAAAAAAATTATATTGATTCCAGTAGCTTTGAACTGTTCTGTAAATTAAACAATAAGAAGGTGATGTTCATTTATTGTTATTACTTTTTAAGTGTGCACTCCATCAGTGGATGGGTTTGCTTGTTGAGTGTTAACAGAATCAAAAAATTACAGTGAATTATTTATTTGGAATTTTGCTACTGTTTTGTAGTTTTATCCAAAACAGAAAAAGATGGCCCTTTGGCATAGTTTGGATGACATTTCATGTTTTCTAGCAGTTTTATGTAGCTGAATGGTAAGAAGATGATGGTTTGAAGAGTCCATTGAGTTCTTTGGAATTTGGTTGGCAAGAAATGCGCTGAGTGTTGAGAGTGTGATTCATAAGTGAATTATATTTAAAATTAGCATATATTGTTTAGCAAACCAAATGGAGGATGATAATGGGCTTGACCTCACCTTATCCTTACCTTGTGGCGGCCCATCTGCTAAGGGTAAGAATGGCAGTGGTTCGGAGGTGAGAGTGGAGGAAGCTGATAGGGGTAGCAAATTGATTGATGATTTCAAGAACTTTCTTGATGGTAGTAATCATAAGGAAGAGTCCAATGTGGGTTCTCAGAGAAGTAATCAGTCAAAACCAGAGGAAAATCTCTTCTATGACCTTTCAAAGGGAACTGCAAATGTGGATTCCTCCTCAAACATAAACAGTGGAGGATTCTGGGGTAAAAATGATGGTAGATCAACTGAAATTCTAGAAGACAGGAGACAGGAGGCAGGTAGCAAGCGTAAAAATATGTTTGATGAAATAAACCATCAGAAACGACAGGAGAGAGAAGCTTATCTGTCTGGTTTGCATGTCAAGGCAAGGACACCACACGTCTCCATAACCACAGATGAAGGTTCAACAGCTGAAAATGAGGACGTTGCGGATTCCGAAGCCGATGCTTCGACCTCAAAGCTTGTTCAGCACCGTGACGATGCCTCAAAAAGACACACTGGGAGTGTTGGTTTATCCGAGGGGGCTAAGGAAGTTCGTGGGGTTTCTGATTCCAGTGGTGTAGACTTGCAAGCACAACGGAGATTTACCATTTCGTCAGAGAAAGAGTTTAAAGTTGGGCATGTGCCGCATGGTGTGCCGTTTTCAGGTCAATCAGCAAATATCTTGAACATGCCATATCCCTTGTCTGTGAAGGAGTCAAACTCTAACCCTGTGAGTGGAACTGTCACATCAGGCTACACGTTACCTGGTTCTATTCCAGTCATGGCTCCTACAAGTAACGATAGGCCAGGAACTCAGCAGCCTGTAATTCCTGCAAACTTGCCATTGATGTTTGGTTACTCTCCTGTGCAGGTGCCTACAGTAGAGGCAGGTAAGTCTGAGGGTCTTGTTTCTCATTCATCTCAGTATCACCCTTCCTATTTTGGCAGGGGTCCACCAAACTCGAATAGGCAAAATGATGGAGTGAAGATAACCCAAGGTTTTCTTTCTAACTCTTCAAACGTATTGGCCTGATGGTCAATTTGATGGATTTAAAAAAGAACTTAGATTTTAGTATGTTAACTTGTTCTCTTTCTTGCAACTTACAAATTACAATTGGATCATGTCATATTGTCATTCAGTTTGTGCATTGCTTTATGATCATGAGATATAGGTAAGCCAATATTCTTGTACTTGGGTAATTACTTGGTTTAACCTCTTCTATACAACCTATACAACCTATTGATGATATTATAGAGGGTATTTGGATGCGCGTTTTAAAAATGATTTATGTGATATGAAATAATTAAAACCAGATATCAATCATAATAAAACGAGCTGTAGGAGAAAGTGTTTGAATGTGCTTTTGCTATTTGAAGCTGTAATAGTCAAATAATAAGTTGTATGAGTGTTTTGCAACTTCTGATTATTTAAGGAACTAATATATAAGATGACCAAAAATAACATTGTTGTGAAAGAGGGAGAAGCGAATTGTGAAATGGGGGTAAAGTAACTCAAATTAGGTTAAAAGAAGCTATATATAGGTAATTTATTTTACCCTTCGAAACTGAGATTTCAAAACTGATTTAACCCCTCAATAATCAGATAATCAAAACAGAAATTGCTTAGCCTAATACTAAAAAGTACTATTGAAGTCACAGTAATCATATAATCAATTCCAAACTGCATTTCCAAACACCCCCTATGTTGTTGAGAGTTCCCTGTGCAGACCGTAAAATAGTAAGCAAGTGTATAGTTATGTACAATTACAATGCCAGAATGAAGAGAATGTTCTTAGATCTATTTAGTTGGTTCAAAATACAGGCAACAGACATAAGAGAGAGTAGAAAATTTTAACTGTAAAACTATATAAAAGATGTCAGGCATGCAAATAGTTTCTTTTTAGATATTGCTTTTGTCACAGTCAACCCACCCTTTGTTCTCTTTAACATGTGTGATTCTAGCCTTATCTAGGTGTTAGATATGAGTTATCTGACTGGATAGTGGTTTTGAAACTTTGATTTCCATGTATTGATTGTTATATTTCTTTTTGGCCCACACCATAGGATGTGATATTTCCAATTTCCAAATGCACATACAATTACACATCTCAAGTGTGATCCCAATTATGTAATATTCTTCATTTCACAATCCAAGCATCTTAAGAATATGGCCTTAGAATTTTCTTTGAAAGACCAAGGACTTTATGGTTAGCACTCACTTCTGAACATTATTTTACTTGGCACTTCGACTACCACTGTCTGCCTTAATCTGTTGCATTCTCTGTCTTATGTTTCCATTTCAAAGAGCCGTGATAACAGATTCGGTCATTCTTATTGGAAAAATGCATGGCTACACGCTGACTCCACTGGATTTTGAGAACTTCCAAGTGGATTAGCATGGCCAAACATCATTCTTATAATTGAAGATCGAACAACATACGTTTGAAATTTTAGAGCGTCACCCTTGTGAAATATGTGGAACCCCATCAAATTACTCTCCCTAAAAGCCGTTATAGGAAGAGTTATAGAGAGAGGGGAGTTTTCAACATATATAGAGGTTTGATGGTCCAATAGGAACACAATGTACTTGTATACCCTACCCTTCCAGAACAGGAGATACACTTTTTCTCTGGGTTATCAGCTTATGAGTTTTGATAATTTTTCTTACTTGTTCTTGGCAGTTATTTGCATCACTCATGGACATAAATTGTTTCTAAATGTCTTGACACATAGGGTGTGTGCGGTACGCATGACATGACAGGCTAGTAAAAAAAACTTGTCCCCCCACATTTGGTGCGATATTAGACCAGCACAAGACAGAATTGAGTGGGAAAAATGCGTTTTTCTGTCAGAGAGATGGGACAGTATTTGGTGGACAGGATTGCTAAATTATTAGACTACACATGTCATTCCAGAATTCTTTCACCCGCTTACCTCACTCTTGCTCGTTAGTTTTCTCTATGTACCAAAAGCACCCATGTAGTCTCTTATTTAGGATAGAGGAATGATGGTGAAATCTTTTATAAAGTAAGATAGTATGATGTTACCACAGACTGAATCTTTGAAATTATTTCTTTTTACTTACTTTGCTTCCGAGGTTTTCTTCTCTTACCTTTTGAAAATTATTGTAGCTACCACTCCAGTAAATGGACCGAATCCATTCGAGAGGGCAAAGGGCGATGATAAACATGCCAAAGAAGAAGGGACGTCTATGCATACAGAAGTTGACACGAAGGGTACCAATGGAATTGATCAGGCAAGGGTAGAAGGGCTTCCTTCCGAATATCCAGCCATAAGGCCTGGTATAGCCGCAGAACTGAAATTTGGTGGAAGTGGATCGTCTCCAAATCTACCATGGGTTTCCACAACGGGTCCTGGTCCTAATGGCAAGACGATTTCGGGTGTTACTTACCGATACAGTGGGACCCAGATCCGAATTGTTTGTGCTTGCCATGGGTCCCACATGTCACCCGAGGAATTCGTTCAGCATGCAAGTGAAGAACAACCCAACCCAAATGGCGGTGGCGGTGGCTCTGGTTTGCCATCGTTTCCCAATAGCAACCCGGCTGCATCTGCTCAGAATTGATTCCGCTTTAACACGGTAATACCAATTCTTTTCTCTAGCAGTTTAGGCTAATAAAAGTGGCATCTGATGCGAAAACTAACTGCTTATGATTTTGTCACTGTGTGATAAATACTATTTATCTCTTTATGTTATATATATGCATAGATTATCTATCGATAGTTATGTATATAGGAAGTTGTATGTAATGTATTTGCATTGTAGTATGTATGGGTAACAATAATTTGAGAAATGAAGTCATTGTAGTTTGTTAAAAACCAGTATCTATTTTTCTCTCAATATGTTATTAAAGATAGCAACTATCTAGGAAAGGAAGGTGCTTCTAGAGTTCTAGTTATACACACCCCTATTGATTTCCCATATCTGGTGCTTCTAGGGTATTTTTGGTATTAATTTGTTTGAGGTGGCTTAATGGGGATAAGTGAGGGATCCTAGCTTATTCCATATAGCCATTTTGGCTTAATGGCTTAATGATTAAGCATTAAAGAAACACTCCTTAAGTCCCCCAGACTATTAAGTTCATTAAGTTGTAAGTTAACATGTTTGTTACATCCCTTAAGAAGTAAAAATATAGGTACTGAACTTAAGTGTGATTTTTTATAATAAGATTATACATTATCTTATGAGATAATTTCTTTATCTTTAGATATGTGTGTATATATATTCATAGACATAAATCAAATGAGAACCTCAAAAATGTTGAGAACTGAGAGAACCGGTGAGAAATGTGTTCATGTGAAATATGGAGTGTTGAATCACATGGCGGAACAAACGATACATATCAAAATGTTTTGCATTGTGAAACAAATACATATGAAATAATATCTTACAAAACCAGCCTTAATTGAATAAATTTACGCGAAGCAACGCGTTAAGATTGGTTCTCATGGATTTTTAACATTTTTGTGGTTTTCTCACATGATATATGTGTAGTACTCTAATAATCCTAGCTTAGGAGTTAGGATCATTTAAGTGGTTTGCCTAGGTGTTAAGCTTATTGAAAGGACTTGTATAAGCTAGTTTTTTAAAAGCTACTTTAAGTAGCGTCTCAATAAGCACAAGGCATGGTTTTTTTCGCCTTTTTTCTTCCAATTATGCCCCTTATATTTTTCCAATAAATTTATCAACATGTCTTTTTAGGCCGTTTCAATTTGTCATATAACTTATCAGCTAGTTTTTACTAAACATGACTAATTTATCAGCTAGCTTATTAGCCAATTATGCCCCTACATACATATTCATGTATATATATAGGTATGCATGATTGAGCTACATTTCAACTCTCGTATTCGTTTTGAATCTGAATTAGGTTTTCATTGATGCATATACATTTTTTCTCATTTTTTTAACCCTTCTTATCGGCCCCATACGTGACGGGTTGAGGTCGACTGCTGCTGCTGCAAAAACCAATCCCATTGCATCATTATATACTTTTTAGGATCAATGTGTGTCTGATTTGCCTCTTAAATGATACGTTTAGGACAGGATGATGACGTGATGTGAGCCCACTTGAGGATTAGCGGTTAAAATTAGAAAATTTATTTGCTTTTTTTAATGATTCAAATGTTTTAAATCAATGTCCATATTAAATTATGTGGATTTTTTTAATTCCCTTTCCATATTTAATAATGAAATACATAAAATAAAAATGCTAAAATGATTAAAATGAAGGAACTTAGGGCTTGTTTGTTATAATAGTTTAATGAGGTTAATAGAACTCACAACTTATTCAGTCAGCTATACATGACTGTTTGTTAATGGCTTAATGATATAGAAAGGACCTTATACAGTAAGCTTTAAAGGTGAACTTTATGCAGAAAGCTAAGTTTTTTCTAAAGCTGCCCCTCCGAATTAAAAAACACACACCTTTCATCTATGAGAAAATTCTCCCAAACAAAAATCTTCTCAATCTATATAGACATATTAATCCAAACAAACAGCTTTATCCATACAGGAAAACCAACCAAAAAGCTTTATCCATACAGTTATGGTTTTGAAGAATATTTATTGGAATTGTTTATTATCTATTCTTAAAATTTGATTGAATATTCACATGTGCATGCCCACATAATATGCTGGTTGTTATGCCACATGCATATGCTGGCTGCTGCTGTTTCTGTTCGTGTTGGGAAAACCATTCCCCAAAAACTTGCTATTTTGGGCATGGAACTTTGAGGTATGAATTATAGGATATCATTTGTCCCCCTCCTTTTTAGGGAAATTAACGTGTCGGTTTGAGTTGCACACAGACCGGTCTTGGTTTCGGTTCTAAAAGAAGTCTAGTCTGGTTAATGCATCCAGAAAAAGGCGATAAGGGTTGGTTAGTTTTCCAAGTCTTGTATGGATAAAGCTGTCTGTATGGATTGAAAGGTTTTGTTTGGGAAAGTTTTTTCATAGATAGGAACGTGTTCTGTAATTGGGAGGGACAGGTTTGGAAAAACTTGGCTTTCTACAGAAAACTCTCGGATGGAAGCTTACCAAATAAGCCACTTTTTATATCATTAAACCACTACCAAACAATCTTGTATTGCTAACTGAATAAGTTGTGAATCCCAGTTGAGTTCATTAAGCAAGCTGCTAACAAACAGACCCTTTGACTGTTTTGGATTTGGCAGTGTAAAAACCGTTATAAGAAAAGAAAGTAGTAGATCTTTAATAAAAAAAGAAATAAGATTTAAAGCGGTGGTTTTTCAGTCCGGATTGTCTGACTAAAAAAATCTATTCTAATAAAAGGCGTGGCAGTCTGGTTTGGTCAAGATTGTACTGATGATATCGTGGTCGGGTTTTTGTCTGGTACGGTCCAAATACTCGTCTCTTGTGCTAATACCATGGTTTTACAATAGAAAAAGGAACTAGCACATTTATGTGGATAGTTATATCATGTCGATATTAGTCGAGTCCCTTGACACACCAACGAATAGCTTTTATGTTCTTATCAGTTTGAATGTTTCTCTTCGATTCAGGGGTTTAATTTTTCTTACAACAAATAAGGGATGTTATGATCGATTTAGAGACTCGGCTTGTTTAGAACGATTGTGTTCCAGAGGGAACAACCCTTTTTGTAAGAACGTGAGAAAACTTTTCTATATAGGTTTGTGGTGAGAACCGTGAAGATACATTTATATTATGTGAAAGTTACAATATTTACACAGTATAAATGTATCTTCACTGGTTCTTGCACCATCATGAATATGAAAATTTCTCCCATGATATTTGATAATATTTGTATAAAATAAAACATGGCATAAATTACATAAGAACATGCATCATACATTTATGATTTGGTAGCTATAACCAACTCCTCTAAGGGGCCGTTTACCAAATGCTTATTCGGATAAGTGCTTACCAGCAAAATTCAACATTATTACATACTTACCAGGTAAGATTTTAATCCACCAAAATATCAAATGTAACAATTTCCCGGTAAGCGTTATGGTATAAGTCATAGCTCTTACTTACTGGGTAACACTTTCAGTACTTGCCTTTGTTCTTACCGGGTAAGGTTCTTGGTACTTACCATATTCATCAGGTAAGATAATGTTACTTGATAAAACGTTTACCCGGGTAAGCGTTTGGTAAACGACCCTTAAGTACATCCATGAATCGCACTTTAGAAGGGAATTGATCCGTTGCATCTCGGTGCACTTTATTATTGTTGACATTCAATTATGATTGATCTAATGGTAGATATATCTTCTTACGCTTCTTACTATAACTTCCTTTCTCACCCAAACCCAACTCTTAGTAACAAGGGTTAGGGTTCCGATGAGAATGTAAGTTAAGGTGAGAAGCGTAAGAAGAGATATTCATCCTTATATGCACATCACGATAAGATGCACCAGATCAATCCTCGTATCAAACGCGATTCATGGGTAGGTTTAAGATTAAAGGTGATCAAGGGTCCAAATCCCTTTTTACGTTTCTCATCTTAATTCTCCTTCTCACACAATTATTCATCTGTTACTAAATGGTCTAATTATATGGAAATACAGAAACAATTGTATTTTTAAAAGACAAGTTAAAACAAAAAAACTACATACAAATACACAATACGTAGTGCAATAGAGGTTACATCAGTATTAGGGACTGAATTCGAATCAAAATTTAACGTATTTTCTTTTAATTATTTTGTAGGTAATATACTTTTAAAACATTCATTATAAATGTGTGTGCGCCTCTGTATTTCTCTTTAAAGCAACAAATATATTAAAGGGACAAAACCGAAGAGTCAAAAGCAAAAGGCAGACTTTTCGCAAGCTATAGAAACCAGACAAAAGAAGTAGCAGATCAAACAAGCAACAAACCTACAAAAAAGGGAAAACGAAGTTCATCATCATTGCGTTAAATAACAAAGAACTACCCTTGGATTGCAACACCAGTTCGGAAAAGAAATTGAATATCCAAAACCAAATCAGATTATAAAGGAGGTCGATACAAAAAAAAAAAAACTACTGTTATTATCTGAAAGGGTAAGTTGCATGAAAAAACAACGTACTTTAACTTGATTCCAAATTTTGGGTAACGTACTTTCAGAACTTCTATTTTGGTACCCAAGATGTAAAGTTTTATACATTTAAGTATCCGGGTAACCGGTTGAATCATTAACCGGTTACCATGTTGATGTGGCGAGTGATGTGGTATCCGGTTAACGTTTCAGCAAATAATACTGAGTTGGATACCACATCACTCACACATCAACATGGTAACTGGTTAATGTTTCAACATGTTACCCGCGTATTTAAATGTTTAAAATTTTACGTCTTAGGTACCAAAATTGGAATTCTGAAAGCACGTTACCCAAAATAGGAATCAAGTTAAAATACATTATTTTTTCATGCAATTTGTCCAATCTGAAATGTGTGTTTGTTGTTTTGTATTAAGAAAAATCTATTTTTTGTCCAAAAATATTATATTCTACCTTGTTAAAGTTGGTTTTTTGAATTTTAAACATATTCTATAAAATTAAGATTAATTATTAAAAAAATCAATTTTATTTTATATTTCTGATGAGGTCACTAAAAATTCAAAAATTCACATGTGAATACTTAAGTTTAACATTTTTTTATTTAAAATAATAAATAAAGAAAAGGCAGTACATATTCTCATAAAGAAATAGAATGTGGGATTAAAATAATATAAACCAAAATTTATTTGTCACTATATGCATCTAATTTAGAGTAAATTGCAATTTTAGCCCTTGAAGTTTAGTGAAAGTTTAAAAGTTGGACCATATAACTTTAATAAGTCTAGAAATCATTTATGTGGTTTATTTCGCTAATCAAAGTGATTCTTAACCGTTAACTTTGTTTGTTTATTTCAATAGAGCAAAGGACATTTCAGTCTTTTCATCAGTTTTTTTTTTCTTTTTTGTTGTCTTTTAAAAAGTAACAGATTTTAAATTAAGAGAGAAACTTCAAAATAAAATATAAGACAACAAAGTATGTTGTTTTTAAAAAAAATGTAGATTTTGATAAAAAGACTAAAATACCCTTATGGTTAACTAGAAAAAATAAACAAAGTTATTTTTAAATATAGCAAGTGAATGAAAGTCTCAGGTTCAAATTCAAGGAAGAATAAAAATCTCTTTGTGTGGCTACTGAGGTTCAAATGCGGTGACTCCAAGCGATCTATAAAGCGGATGGTCGTTCTAAGATTAATCGGCTCGCATAGCGGGTTGGATGTTCAAGTTAATAAAAAAAACGAAGTTAACAACTAGATATCAGTTTTAGAACAAAATAAAAGAAACACAAAAATGAGTCCAAGATTTACTGAAGTTTAGGTTAATTTAAGAACTTTTCACCAAACCTGTATGACCAAAACTAAAGTTTTCTGTTTATTTTAATTAATGTATACAATAAAACATGGGCATCAAAATTATATTTAGAAGTCAAAATATGTATTAATCATTGGCCTCTCCACCTCTCCATCACTATAGAGTTTAATACTTTATACTCCCTATACCTATATATATAGACTTGGGATCATGTAAGACCAGCCTGTTTTCGTGAGACCCGTGAGACCA
>NC_037544.1:36525053-36555053 GCF_001531365.2 Cynara cardunculus var. scolymus | reverse complement strand
ATTATTTTTAATGATATTTAATATATTTTAAACATTATTTAATTTATTTGTAAATTTGAATACCATATAATGTTGTGAAAGTGATATTCTATAAATTCTTACAAGTGGGTTTAGGTAGGGGTGTTTATGGGTTTGGTTGATCGGGTTGAATACATTTAAACAATTTAATGTTTATGGTTTGAAAAATCTTAACCTAACTCAACCCAAACTAAAGTGCAACCCAACCCAACTCAATCCAAACCGTACGGGTTGGTTGGTTTGATACTTTGGTATATTAAAATATTCTTCTAACCTTGAATATGTTGTTTCTCTACTCATAATTTCTTTTTCATCATCAACCATTTGATACAACTTATTCATATTTCTTACGTATATCACATTTAATTAATTTTCTTAATTTACATATATATGTTCACAGTTACTGAACATATATACGAATGAGTTACATATAGATGAAGAATAGATTGAAAATATGTATATATGAAGAGCGTACGTGATAGTATAGTTGTCTAATGTATATATCAATATAAACTCAACAATCATATTAAATCCAAAAAATAAAAGGATATCGGGTTCATCCAGTTGGGTTGAGTTGAGTTCAAATAATAGTAACTCAATATCAACCCAATACCTACGGTTTAAAAATTTTGCAACTCAATTAGACATCGGGTTGCTTCAGGTTGAGTTATTTCGTGTTGGGTTGGTTGGGTTGATCGGGTTTTTAAGCACCCTAGATTTAGGCATTATTTTTATAATTATAAAATGAATGTTGTTTTATAGGGTAGTTTTGTAATTCTAGAACAGTTATGATCTATTATTTTTTGTGAAATCTTATTGTGGATCAAAGTAGTATTTCGTAGCTAGAAAATAATTCGAACAAGACAAAATCCAAGATGTCGTGTTTAGAGCTACCTTCGTGAAGGTCATTAATGCAAAAGTGAGAATAATCAGAGGAAAATGATTTTTTTTTTCAAAATGACGAAAATACCCCTCAATGAAGCAACATGCAAGAAGTGTGTCACTTTTAACATATTCTTATTAGCAAGGGCGGATTTAGTTACAGGTTAGCGGGGCCCGTTCTCCGACTCTATTGTTATGATGTAATTAAAAATAAATATTATATGGTCATATGAGACTGAGGGAAAACCATGTAAAACGACAGTGAAAATAAAAAATTTAAGCTAGTCAGCAAAGGTTTTTGGTTTTTGAATGAGGGTTTTTCCCTCCAGTGCTTAAAGGCTGAATCCGCCCCTGGTTGGACCGTTGGTGCGATAATTTACTTTACGGCGAGGTTTTTGGTTCAAGTCCAGGATGGTACAGCCATGCCAGAAGAAAGAATAGAAGAAGCGTATGACTCTTTCATACATGCTCCACTTGGTTTTTTTAATACGGTTTATAATTATTATTTTTATTTAACAATATTTAATTATTTTGTACCCTGCTTAAAAAAATAGTAGTTTAAATAATTAAACTACATAAATTCCCTAACAACGTTGCAATGTCAATGAGCAACCAAGGGCATTTTTGTAATTCTATTTTTCTAAATTAAAAAATAATATTTTTAAATCATTTTATATATTAATCGTGTAGTAACGTGTGGCTTGTCAACAATATTAAAAACGCCCAAATACAACGGTCAAACCGGTTGAACCGCCACAGAACATTTGAGAAGTTTAAACCGGATTATTTTAGAATTTGTTTTAGAATTCCTACTAACCGACGCCGTAATAGAAATTATTAAATATAATTTATTATCATCTAATATATTCGATTACGAATCAAAAGACATCGGTAAACATTTACCGTTAAAATTCAACATTATTATTTACTTATCGAATAAAATTTTAGCCAACAAAAACGAACACATATGCAACGATTTATCCGGTAAATGCTAACCATGGTAAGAGTTGTTGTCCTCACTTACCGTGTAAAACTCTTGGTCCTTGTCTCGCTCGTACCGGGTAAGCTTCTTGATCCTTGTCATATCCATTCGGTAAGGTAATGTAACTTGGTAAGTGCTTACCCGGGTAAAATTAATACTTTCTTTTCATGGAAACATTTATTTATCTGAAATAAAATTAATCATATTCAACAGTTAATACTCTCTATGTATTTTTGTTTTGAAAATCATGTGATAATATTTGTAAGTTCATTTTTCCTTTTGCCAAACATTTTTTACGCACAGAATTAATAGAATCAAACTCTACATAAAACAATTTAGATCACTGGCTAATTTCAACTTGGAATCACAGATATCTTTTGTTATATTTTTTAAAATCAAAAACCATGTATGAATTAATTTAGGTTACGATATAATTTCAGCTATTTTTTTTACGATTTCCATATCTATAAATATAATTCTCGAAGATTATTTTTTATTATATTTCTTGATTCGACGGTGAATTTCGTAATTCCAATTTTGTTGTCATCCATAGTGTGGTTTATTGTCTAAGGGGCTGTTTACTTGCGGCTTAATTATGCTTATTGGTCTATTTGGCTTGTTCGAACAACTCATTTGGGTTGTTTACTTACGGCTTATTCGCACAGATAATGGCTTAATTGCATAGATAGAAATGGTGTGTTGTCCCCATTCAGCCACAAAAATGACACCCATACCCCTTATTTAAAGCACCGCCTCCTTCCCATATGAGACACCCCATCTTCGGCCTCTTTATGATTTTTTGTTTTGATGTTCAAACAATTAATATTGGGGGGGTAAATCAGTCATTTATGTTATTCAGACTGTTGGTTCAGATAAAAAAAGTAAACAACAACACTCATTTATCCGGGCAGACAAATTTATCCGGGCAGACATATTTATCCATACAGGACTTAATAAAAAAATTGGTAAACAGACCCTAAGACTATATATGGTTGTTTAAACTACATAACACTCGTTACTAAACCATATGTTTCATTTGTAATTTTTAAATAGTAAGGACATTATTTTACCTTTTCATCCAAGACATCGTAAACCCTAGTTCCGACCATGTTTCAAAGATAAGATCAACATAATTAAATGTTAAGGGTTGTTTGTTTACCTCTTAATAGTTTCATTAAGAGATGAATCTTGTTTGACAAAAAAAAAATCTGTCTCTTAATGATTCTAAAATATTCTAAATGATTTTGTACCATGTGTCTCTCTTAACCATTCAACGCCCTAATTTCCTTGTAAATAATTACCAAATAATTATATTTCAGTTTGGACTATATCATAAGAGCCTCATAATTATTCTACACTAAACTATTTAATTACTACCAAACATCCTCATAATCAATATTCTTTTTAAATATATGTGATTTTATAAGTCGTTAATTTAATATATATCATTGTGGTTTGTTGGAAATAATACTTTTTAATATTTATAATTTTAAAATTATATGATAACACAGTTTGTAAAACGTTCATTAAAAAATTATGTTGAATAAGGGGTATTTTTGGTATTTTATCGATTTTTGTCTTTTACCCAAACAAAATAGATTTTACGATGGTCCATGTTGTTCTTGTTCGGATAAAAGACAAAAAAATCGACAAAAGAACGAAAATGTCCTTCATTTAATAGAATTTTTAACGACCGTTAGATCTATGGACTAAATTCAAACATTTTTGCAAAGTACAATTGCTATTCTGCAATTTCAAAATTGTAAGGATGGAAAGTGTTATTTTGACAAACCACAAGGACTAACTTTGAAGTTTACTTTATTTTAAATTTAACCTCATTTTGGGTTGCACGGTTGGGTTAACTGGGTTGAATGCATTTGAACAATTCAACCAAATGTTTGTCATTGAAAAATCTCGACTCAACTCGGTTGGGTTGAGTTGGGTTGGTCGGATTGAAACTTTGATACATCGTACAACCTAACAAAGTGTTTGTGTTTAAAAAACAAAGTAAAATCAAAAGAATAACATGCAAAAAAGATCAACAAACTTAAAAAAGAAAGTTGAAGCATAGGCGGACCTACATAGGTGCCATGGGTGGCACGTGCCACCGTATCTTTCTCCGCCGAATGGTAAAAAATTTAGGTTTCATGAACGGTGCAACCGTATTAATTTGTTGTGTGTAACCGTATGTATTTTGAAACTACAATGAGAACAAGTTTTATTTGATAGAGTTGGTTTGGAAGGTTTTTATTCTACCCCACACCCAAGTCCTAATCATGTTAGTGTCATTTTCTTAGTCAAACGGTGCCACCGTTTGAAAAAAAAAATCTATATTTTTTTTCTTAAGGTCAAATGGTGCCACCGTTTAAAAAAAATTATGGATCCGTCCCTGAGTTAAAGGTTCATGCAAATAGGAAAATAAAATTACGATTAAAATATTTATATAATTTTAAATACAACTAATTACATATTCGTCCAGGGACGGACCCATAAATATTTTTAAACGGTGACACCATTTGACTATAAGAAACAAATATAGGGAAAAAAAAATTCAAACGGTGGCGCTATTTGAATATAGGGAAAAAAATTCAAATGGTGACACTATTTGACAAATAAAATGACACTAACAAGATTCGAACTTGGGTCTCGGATAGAATAAAAGTCTTGCAAACTAACTCTATCAAATAAAACTTGTTCACATTTATTTTAGAGAAGTTGTTGAAGATGTTCTAAAAATTATTTTTATGTTATCAATTTTTCTTTATTTCATTTAAGGCGAGTTATGTGTCTTTAAATCATGTGACCCGATATAAATAACTATTTAATATAACTTTAATCATGATAATAATATAACTTTATTTTATAATAATTTAATATATTAATTATAATAAATTAAATTTTTAGTAGAAGTGATCATTTGCAGGTCTGGATTAGGTTGGGTTGGGTCGGGTTGAACCTAACTTATTTTCTTTATCCAATGTGTTTAATATTGTAAACCCAAGTGCTTTTTTCGGACAACTTGTCATTGTCCGTCTTATACATGGGTCGGGCTTGCCCACGGGCTAACGGGTCTAAAAAGTGTAAATTCTTATAAATCTATAAACTTGATCACTAGCAATTAATTAACAAATGTGGAACCAAAAAGTAAAGGAAAAACACCGTTACAATTAAAATTTTAAGCAACTGAAGTGATATATGGATCTTAACAATTGGAGAAAGAAATGGAAAGCAAAATTCAAACTTCCATAAAATCAATAATGCATTTTCATGGCTCCATCATGCTACTGCCAATTTCAAACATCCATTGTTGATCGATTAAGGTTTTGACGTAAGGATGCTAACAAAGATAATTTAGAGTCTTTTGGATTCATAAAAAAAACCAAATAGTCCCAACTCCCGTTCTATAACTTTAATAATTTAATTTTAAAATATATTAGTATAAATTTAATTAATGGTAAAAAAATATTAATTATAAAATATAAACGGGTCGGGCAGACCTGCCCATATTTATTTTCACATTGCCCATGTCAGCCCGTTAATTTTAACGACCAAATCCGGGCCCGTCCATTTTCTCGATAATGGTTGTCCAATTCCGTATTTCTAGCGGGCCGGATGGGCCATGTGTAAAGGGTCGTCACCTCCATGAACAACTCTAATTTTTAGTTCATGTTATTGTCATTCACTATTAAATTTGGTTTATATTCTAAATTAATTACAAATTTGATCATTGTGGTTGTCATTTTGTTTCACTTTTCGTTTCCCTGAATAACTATAGTTAGAAGATTTAGTTAATTTAAGAGTATTTTGGTCATTTTATATTTTTTGTTGTATTAGATTATGATATATATATATATATATATATATATATATGGTATATGGTATATTTCTTTTACAACCTTGTGTATTTGTACAACCCTTGCAACCAAATTAATTGAGATATTTATAGAAATRATGGGAGTTCATTTATTATGATTTGAATATTTATGGAATATGAATAGAGTTCATTAATTATGATTAATATTTTATATTAGGAAACAATCAAAACTTCTATGAAATCACATATTCATCAAATGAAATGAACGGTTGAGATTGAGTTGTATTGGTTGCATAAATGTCAAGAACCAACCTCTATATATATATATATATATATATATATATATATATATATATATATATTATAGTTAACATTTATATAGTTTTCCCTGAAAATACTGTTTTTCAAGTTTTATTATAGAAATAAAATATTTAGGGGCCGTTTACCAAACACTTACTCAGTAAGTTCTTACCGGTAAAATTTAACAATATTATTTACTTATCGGGTAAGATTTTAGTCTACCAAAACGACATCGTATTCAACAATTTACCCAGTAAGCGCTTACCATAGTAAGAGTCGTCGCACTCATTTACCGAGTAAGACTCTTGGTCCTTGTCTCGTTTTTACTGAGTAAGATTTTTTGTCCTTACCATCTTCATCCGGTGAGATAGTATGACTTAGTAAGTGTTTATCTGGGTAAGCATTTGATAAACGGCCCCTTAATATACTTTTTTGTTAATCCTTCAATTTAATATTTTTTTATCAATTTGCAATAGTTGGTATTTTGAGTTTATCATCATATTAAATTTATCATTTTAGTTTGTTATTCACAAAAATGAAGTATACAATCAAAGAGCTTTTAGCCTTGCGGTATCGTAGCTTTTGCCTTCCTAGTAGGTCAGAGGTTCAAACCTCACCAAATGTGAGGAGAATGTGTGAGTTTATTTGTTGCATTTGCCGTATATAAATATTATATACTGATAATACATCCTACATTTCAATTTTGATGTTTTCTAGTGAGATGCTAATAATTAAACCAGTTACTTATTACTATGACTAATAATCAGATATTTTAACCACCAACCTTTTTATGAGTTCAGTAGAGAAACCAGTTATTATTTTAATCAGCAATAACACCTACCAAAAAGAAAGTATTTAATGAGTTTTGAATGGAAAGTAAATACCCATATGAACCAAAATGATGAAAGATGAAGCAACATCATCCCAATTCCTAAACTTCATCATGAAGCCTTTGAAAAGGGTTGAATTCATACCACTTTGCCTAAATTTTTAATGCATTTTCTTGATCTTTTCTATCCTTTAATGATTCTTCGACCCTACCACTTCTCATACCAACTTATCTTTGCTCCTTCCATAACCTCAAGAAAACCCGAAGAGTTCTCCAGAGAAACCCAATGCAAAGTTGCAGCCTTTTCTCGATTGTGAGGTGCTTCAATGGATGCCGGGATCATACACAGCTTTCAGGGATCGGGACAAGGGTTTGGAACCTTAGTGACAGGCCTGTTGAGCTTCAGATCAGGGTGGGATCGATACTGAAGAAAGTTCATACGCTCAAGCCTGGTTCATCAAAAAGGTTGAAAAGCAAGAAGATTTACAAGGCGTATGTTCCTGGTGATAAAAGTTGTGGTGGTAGAGCGAGTGGCGGTGGTGGTGGAACGAGGAGTTTCTTGTATTACTATGACGAAACATGCCATCCTTACATCTGGGTACATGACACTGCAGGTGATTTCTCTAGGATGGTAAGGCAACAATACATTAGTCTTGAAGATCTTAGAGATTGTTCCGAGATCAGAATCTTTAGAGATCATGTAAAAGGCTCGATATCCATCAGAAAGAAACCCAGACCTGATTTTTGTTGATTCTTCTTCGTTTGCATGTTTCTTGTAAGATAAGAGTGAAGATTCCTATTATCCCTTTCTACTCTCATTTCAACGTCTTTTGTATAAAACTGTGTACCTTATGCAATGATCAGTGATTTTTTTCTCGTTTGGTGTAAAGAAACAAATGGGCTCGTGGTCTAGTTCGTTGAAACACTAGCAAGTCCAAGACCAAGTTCATTCGTGGTTGAATTGACTCGTAATTTGTTTGATCAGTCGATCATAACTCAAAGTTAATATGGTTCAGGTCCAATAATCGACACACCAAGCGATAAAAACTTTTACTCGTAATTGTTTAGAGATAGTATCATTGTAACTTTAGCTTTTTAGCCGACAAGCCACAAAGTCAAGCCAAAGCTTTAGGCCTACATATTCTTTTTTTAGCCTTGAGTGGTGAGCCAGCCTCAAGCCGAACAAACTTGGGCTTCACCCAATGAGGCAACTCAAAATGGGCCAAGGCCCAAGGGAGATAATGGGCTATGCTATCAAGGGGTCATCTGGTTGGTTTTCATAAATTTGTCTGAATGAATTAATTTATCTGTATAAATTAAAATTGTTTTTGTTTATAAGAGTTTTTTTTATTAATAGAAGAAACGTTTTTAAGTTAGGATGGATAGGTTTGAAGAAAGATTGGCTTTTTACATAAAGCTTCCTTTAAAAACTTACTGAATAAACCATTTTTTATGTCATTAATTCACTACCAAACAATCATATATAACTGACCGAATAAGCTATGAGTGTAGGCATGAGAATGGGGTGGGGACCTCAATCCCCATCCTCATCCCCCTTAGTGATGGCCAAAAACTGGTCTCGTGCGGGGCCAGGTCGATCCTAATCAGTACCAAGCTTTCTCATAACCGGTCCCGGTCGAAAATGGTAAGACCGGTCAAGGTTCGTCATAACTGGTTATGGGTCGCCGGTCCCTGCATTAAAAAATATATTTCTTAATTTTTTTTAATGATATATATTTTTAATACATTATAAAATTTGTAATTGGATCACTCAAATACACTTTAAAAATACGTTGTAGTATAATTAAAATTACGTTGTCTTAAAAAATACATTATAAAATTATTTAAAAATACATTCATTTATAAAATTATTAGAATTTTCGGGCCGGGTCGGTCCCAGTCCCACAAAACTGGCAAAAACCCCAACCGGTCCCAGTTTTCGGTCCCATAACCGGTCCTTACCGATCCCAGGCCGGACCAGTCCTTTGCCGGTCCCGGTTCCGATCCTCGGGTGGTCCCGAGCCGGACCGGACCGATTTGGCCATCACTAATCCCCGTCCCCGAACCCTAATCTTTGTCCACATCCATGTCCCCATCCCCGTTGGGGAATATGATCACATCCTCATCCCCGGTTGGGGAATTAGGGATTTTCCCCCGTTTACGTGAGATATTTTAATCAAATCAATGTGTTAAACACCATATTCAATCCAAAATGATTCATGTTTAAATCTCACATATTTTCACAATTTTGTTTTCATTGATTATCAGATATTCATATATTAACATCATGCATAATTGTTTTATTTTTTCGGTTCTCCATATTTTATGTAAAAAAAAGTAAAACAAATTAGAAAAAATCAAAATACTGTTTTAAATCTAAAAGATATTAAATTTAATTCTTATAAATAATATATTTAATTATAGATATACCATATATTTAATATACAAGAACGGGGCAGGCCGGAGATCACGTCACCTGACCCCGTCCCCATTCTCGGTTTTTAATTTTTCGGTATCCCGTCTCCATCCCTGATTTTGTAGGAAATCTCGTTCACCGTTAAGGGGATACATCGAGTTCCTTAATGGGGCGGGTCTCATTTTCATGGCCACTATTAAACCGCTAACAAATATGCCTTGTGACTAGATGTTATCCTGGTTAAGGATATCTATAAACTCGCAACCAAACATTCCATGAAGAACGATAACGCCTTGCGACTCTCGTCCCTTCATACGTCACCTTTTAGGGGAATCAATCCCTCCCTCACCATCATCATCACTTCATCATACACAAGGAACAAATTGTCTTTCTCACACACACACACTCACTCACACACTTTGATCATCTCAAAATCGCTGGATACTGTGTGTTTATGTGTGTGATTTTGTGATATTTTCTTTCAAGGGAGATGGTGAGGATTATGCCGATGGCGTCGACCATTCGTCCTTCTCTCTCATCGTTCGCCACTTGTCGTTTTGCTCCTGGTGCTATCTCCATGGTCAATTCTTCTTCACGGTTCAATTCGCTTCACTTTGCTTCCAATGGTATGGATATGGATAGGTTTTGTTTTTTTGTTGTTGTTGAATTTTGGGCTTTGATTTGTTGTGTATGTGGATCTGATAAGGTTATTTGTTACTTTTGTGGTTTGAATTCAGTTAATTAGGTTTAATTTCTGCTTATGAATTAATGAGTTTTAGTGCATTTTGTAGAAGTTTTTCTCGTTCTATTCGATTTGTGGTTGAGAAGATGTAGGGATGTATTTGAGCTCGAATTTTTGAAGAGGTATGAGAAGGAGATGGGTTCGAGCTCAATCTTAAATTAGAGCTGCTTCACCGTCTTCTTGTTATTTTGGCAATTTGAACCTAACTAAGCACGAATTAGGACTAAATAAGGAACTGACCGAAAAAGAGTGTTTGTACTAGCCAAAAACAAGCCAGAGTATATTAACTGAGAATGAATCGATAAAAGAAATAGAATGACACAGAGAATTACTAGAATCCTGATAGACTCATCCATGGAGAAACTAAGAAGAGCACAGCAAACTGGGATACAATACAAGTGAATGAATGACACAAACTCAACGGATTCCATGATAGGTAAGGGAAGCTAAAAAGCCATGAAAATGAGGATTTTTAACTAGTAAAAACCTTCACCACCCAAAGAAAGACCACATTAACCCGTGATAACTGCAAAAACCAAACCACTAATGGCATGATGCTCTAACCACCCAAAAGCTACAACTCCTGAATCTAATGTGAGGCAAAGAGTTAAACATGTTTGTATCTTATATATATACTATGATGTATTAGCTAACGTTGTGTTAATTTTTATATGTTCATTAAAGGTGGGAAAATGAGGAATGTAAGGCTAAGTGAACTTGATTTAGATCCCCAAACCAGTGGTAGCTCCCTTAAAGAAGTCTAGAGATTGCAATATATTGGTTTTTTTATGCTGACTAATAGATTTAACAAAAGGCTTTCCATGATATTACTTGGACCAGGAAGACAGGGCAGTAAGTTATGTGATCATGTGCATTATTTTGTTATGGCCAAGCCCAGTGGTTTAAGGGGGAAGAACGTTCCTCCAAATTGAGAGAGACTCTTACAAGATTTAGGGTTTAAAAGGAGAATATATTCCATGAGTCCTCAATGACCAGAGGAAAAGCAATATATAGTAGGGTATACCCCACACTTACCATTACATCATAATAGAATATGGAAACTATCAGTTACATCCTTATACCAGCTTCTAGAGTAACTTGGTCACCATCATCACTTGTATAGGATGAAGGGGGACCATTTCTTCGGCTTGTTGATAATTCTTTTCGGCCTTGCCTCTTGGGTCTCTTTATTGACTTGGGTATGGGCTGTAGCACCTTCTGAGTTGGGCTTGACCATATAAATTATCATCTCTATCTGTATTTAACTTCTCTCTAATGTCTAATCGACTGTCATGGGAGGATGTGTTAACTTCTATGGGCATTGTATGGTTCTAGCTCATACTCTTACTAATGAAGTCTTATCATATATTTGTCCAGTGGAATCACAGTCGCAGCGTTTTGGGCTTAAAGCTTGTAAGTTATTTAGAGGAGAAGGAAACAGCAAGTCTGTTAAAACAATTGTAAGCATGGCCCAGGGAAGCACCGCAACCACTCAGGAAAATGCCTTGGAGTGGGTAAAAAGTGACAAGAGAAGAATGCTTCATGTTGTGTACCGTGTTGGTGACATGGACAGAACAATAAAGTAACCTTTTGAATCACATTATGATAATTTCCAATGCTTAAGTTCTTTTATCAATACATTGATGTCACTTGAAATATGTGTGCAGGTTCTATACAGAGTGCCTGGGGATGAAGCTGTTGCGAAAAAGAGACATACCTGAGGAGAGATACACCAATGCATTTCTTGGATATGGACCAGAAGATTCTCACTTCGTGATTGAACTCACATACAGTAATCCATCTTGAAACTACTTTTTATAATGTGTAAATCTGTAACTACCATCGATGTTACCTCCAAACTCACCACATTTTATCTAGAAAAAGCATGTGATGTGATACACGTCCTTTCTCCTAATTGTTACAATCTCTCTCCTGAAAGAAAATAAGAAGTGATAACTTTGATGGTAACATTACTGGTAGTTGTATATTTGTTCTCTTATAACATTCACTTCTATAGTGTATCACTTCAAATGAGGCACATTGGTTATAGCTCACAAAGCCCGGGACTTCCAAGCATGCTTTTAGTACAGCAAAAAGGTCCAGCTTTAACTGGGTCTTTAAAAAAAAGGTTGGCCTGATTGGGCTTTGGGCCTGCTAGGCCCAGGCTTCGGGCTTGAGGCTTTTTTGTGCATCTCTAGTTGGTTAGTACTTATGGTCAATAATAACAAAGATTCTTTGCTTTTGACTAATTTGCATTCCTGCTGCCAGATTATGGAGTCGACAAATATGATATTGGATCTGGATTTGGTCACTTTGGCATTGCGGTAGATGATGTGAGTGAAACTTATACCATTTGAGTTTTCTAGGTTCTTGCATATTCTTGCCTATGCATATACACTGTGAAGTGCCTGCTCTTGATTGAGACTCCTGCAAGATGCAGAACTGGCGTCTAAGTTTACTAACTCAAGCAGATAATGTCAATTATAGCCTCCAAAAGTTGGGGGATTTTGTCACTTGTATCAGTTAGTCCCATTTCTTTTAGGGATGAAGTTGATATGTTTCTAAACCCCAGACCCTACTTTCGAGGGTCTTCATGGAAACAACCACTCTACTCCTTTTGGGTAGAGGTCAGGTCTGCGTACATCTCACCCCAGACCCAACTTTCGAGTGGGATTTTTGGTTTGGTTTGGTTCGGTTCGGTTAAGACTTTGGGCTTTTGCAGGTTGCTAAAACTGTGGATCTCATAAAGGCTAAGGGTGGCACTGTAACCAGGGAACCTGGTCCTGTTAAAGGTGGGAAGTCAATTATTGCATTTGTTGAAGATCCTGATGGTTATAAGTTTGAACTTATAGAGAGAGGTCCTACACCTGAACCACTTTGTCAAGTCATGCTTCGTGTTGGAGATCTTGATCGTGCCATTACTTTTTATGAGAAGGTGTGAGGTTGCTTGATAAGAATCTACTCTCTCCGTCCCAAAATAAGTATTCATATTTCTATTTTAGTTTGTCCGAGAATAAGTGTCCACTTTCAAAAGTAAGTAACTAAGTACCTACTTTCCAATTCTACTCTTAATTATGAGATGGAGATATTCATTAATCTCTCTATTATCAAGGGTTAAATTGTCATTTCGTTGATTAAAAATTGTAATGTTTAGACATTTCTAAAACTGTTTGCCTTTCTCATTGTGGACATCTATTTTGGGACAGAGGGAGTATTTGTTATCATGTTCAATATATATTTTTCACCAGAATTTATGACCTACATCTCCTTGCCAGCTAACTTCATGTTTTTTATCCTATATGTACTTTAGGCTTTTGGTATGGAGCTTCTGCGCCGAAGAGATAACCCTGAATACAAGGTAAACTGACCTATGTGTTTGTGCATGTGTTGAGCCAATTTTAGAGAAAGTTGTGTCTAACACCATTTACACACATTATAAAGTATATACCATCTGTGCCGAAATTAGTGTCCACATTTCTATCTTAGTTTGTCTCAAAATAAGTGTCCAATTTCAAAAGTGCCTCCTTTCCAACCTACCCTTAATTATGAGATGGAGAAATTCCTAACATCCTCTATTAAGGGTAAACTATCAATTAATTAATTAGTTAAATGTAATAATTACACATCTCTAAACATGTATGACTTTTCTTTATCGAGGACGTTTATTTTGGGATGGAGGGTGTATTATATTTTCTCTCCAAAGTCATGTAAATTCACACCAATTCTGGCATTGAAAGTACTCCATTTTACTCCCAAAGTCAGAACAGGTGGATGGTGGGAGTACATTGTTCATTATTTACAAAAGATGTCTAGGCATTGTGATGCTTGTGCTGTTGTGCAGGGTACCTGTTAGCAGATGCTATAGTTGTCTTTCGATATTATTCCAAGGGTTTTTACTCTTTACGTTATTGTCTGCATATTCGGAATCTTGAATTTCCCATGTTCAAAAGTTCCGAATAGGATATTATTGTCTTGTTATACAATCCTGTGTGATGCAAAACAATTGATTGATTCTGCAGTACACCATTGCAATGATGGGTTATGGACCTGAAGATAAAAGTGCTGTACTGGAGTTGACTTACAATTACGGGGTCACTGAATATGACAAAGGAAATGCTTATGCTCAGGTCAATAACGATATGTTTTGTTATTATTGTCCTTCGAGATGCACAAGGCTCAGGCCTTTTCGGGCCTAGGCTGATACCTTCCAATCCCCATTCGGTAAGGAAAAAATACCTGAGCTGGGCCAGGCTTTGGGTGTAAAATGTGTCCAGTCGGGCTTTTCCATGCTTTTTCAGACAGGGGTTTAGTCGGGCCTTGAAAAAAAAAATACTTGGCCTGGGTCCGGGGATGGTCTTACTAGGCCCGGAATATTTGGGCGGGGTTCGGGACTTTTTTTGCATCTCTAGTTATCATTCTATCATGGAATTCATCCTAAAGGACCAAATGTGCTAACTTATCCTAATCTTAATAACAGATAGCAATAGGCACCGATGACGTTTATAAAACTGCGGAAGCGGTTAAACTTTTTGGTGGGAAGATTACCAGAGAACCCGGACCTTTGCCTGGCATCAGCACCAAAATTACAGCGTGTTTGGATCCTGATGGTTGGAAGACGGTAAGCTCATATACTCAGTTTATTAAGCTTTTGCTGGAATATTTACTGTTCTTCTTATGTTGATTTTCTTTAACTTTTTTGTTAATTAAAGTTGACTTTCATCTAGGATAATTTCTTGGTTTCTTCTATAGTTCTATACATGATTAGCCATCATTTATGCAAATTGTTATGATCCAAACTCATGGCCCAAGATTTGACTCCACACATTATTTAATGGAAGTGTTCGACTTAGTTAAATATCTACGATACCCTCAACAATGAGTAAATAGAAGAATCTCTGTGACATAAATTAGGGTGCGTTTGGTGCGCAAACAGGACAGGACAGGACAGGACAGCTGTTCAGCGTTTGGTAAGACAGGACAGGACAGGACTGGTTAAAATGACCGATTTACCCTCAATGAGCTGTTTAGTGTTTTTTCACCAAAATCAATCTTAATTAAAAACTCACAAAAAAGCCAAGTGCTGTGTTCACTACTCACAAATAAATGGCAGTCAAATAAGCTGCTGTGTTAACTACCACAAACAATGAAACAATTGAATGAAGAAAATCTTGGGCTGTGTTCACTACTCACAAACAGAGCTAGCTGTGTTCAGTACTCACAAATAAGCTGCTGTGTTCACTACCAAATTCGATCAAGGAAAGGAATCAAGAAAATCTACTACAAACAGAGCTGTTGTATTCGCTACCACAAACAATGAAACAATTGAATGAAGAAAATCTTGGGCTTGGTTCACTACTCACAAACAGAGAAGCAACAGTCGGGTAGGGGAAGATGGTCGCCGTCGATGGGGAGGAAGCGAGCGCCGTCGAGAGGAGATGGTCGCCGTCGATGGGGAGGAGAAGCGATGGAGGCGGACTGTGTGTATGGAGAAGGGATGTCGCCGTCGATGGGGAGGAGAAGAGATGTCGCCGTCGAGAAGGGAACTCCCGTCGCCGTCGAGATGGAGAAGGAGAAGGAGAAGGAGAAGGTTAGGGGTGCGATGGAGTGGCGGCGTCTTTGGCAGGTGCAGGGGCGCCGATTGATGGAGGGTGCGATGTGGGGAAGAAAGGGGGTAGGGGTAGTGTGGTAAAAATGTTTGTGTTCCACTTAGTTCCAAGGGTAAGGAGAGAACAACCGTGTCCCATCCTTGTCCTAGTTAGTTCTACTTAGTTCCATATTAAGTCATACCAAACGTAGGACAAATGTGTTATGTCCTGTTCTGTCCCACCTTGTCCAGCGCACCAAACACACCCTTAGTGAATAGAGGAATTTTGGTGACATAAAATAGGTAACTATTAAGAATTAACAAATATGTGAATTATGGATAAAACTTTGCCAAGAGAGGATATGTTTGTATATATATTGGGACATCTCGAAAAGAAATTGTAGAAATTATTTTAGATGGAAGTAAAAATATATGAAGGTTACAATCTTTTAGGGTTCCACCTTGTTACAATGTCTAGTGGCCTAGTTTGAGATGAGAGACTAGTACTAAAATGTGTGTATTCTAGTAATTTATCCGACACATAACAATGTTATTTTTAATATATTTTGTTGAATATTTGATTCTACCTAAGAGCATCTTCAACAGCTATGTTATTTTTTATTTTTCCAAATTAGAGTATTAAGAGTTAAATTCTCTAAAAAAATTTACATCCAACTCCAACAGCTACTATATTTTGGCAATTCTACCATTAACTATATCATCAAAATATTCAATACATTTAATAAAATACTATTTCTCTCTCCTAAACACTTAATTCCGATGTCTCCTATTGGTGAGAAAGAATTAAATATTATTTCTCTATCTAAAATATGGAGTTTTAAAGATTTCTGCAAATTTGGAGATTTTTACGCTCTCTCTTCTTTATTTTATTTTAGCATACGATATAGCATAGCTGTTGGAGCAAAATTATACCCTAAATCTCCAAAATCTCTAATTTAGCAAAATCTATATCTTAAAGGTGCATCCGCTTTAATTTGATGTGTGTTCTTTCAAGTCAACAAAAAGTGGTGTCAGCCTATTCGGTGGTGTCATTGCATGCGACATTTGCTGATTTGCAAGTTGGAATCCTTTTGGCTTTCTTTTAGTTTTTTGGTAACAACAGCAAAAAAGTAGGAAAAAACCCCTTGTATGTCTTTTTAATAAAACTGTACTTTTTATAATTATTTTATTTCATATTATGTTAATTATTTTGTGCCCGCTTGGAAAATTTTTCTCCTTACCTTCATCCTTAGGGGTACAAATTGTTGATAACACCTATAATATTTAAATTGGAGACTTAGAACTAGGTCACCTTCTACAAAATGAATTTCTTTAATTTTCTGTATATATTTATATACGGAAAATAGTCACACGCACTTATCCTCTTTGATGAAGTTTGACCCCTTGATTTCCTGGGAGACTGTTTTCTTCCTGTAACACAAATACTGCTGTGCCGATCGCCCTTTGGTTACAATAGATGATTTTTTTAGTATATAATGTTTATATACAAAAAATACTCACATACACTCCTCACCTTTAGTAAGGTTTGAACCCTCGACCTCCTAAGAGGCTAGGCTCTACTGGTAATTCGAATACGGCTTGGCCAATGATCCTAGTAGATGATTTTTTCTGAAGTATATAATATATATATATATATATATATATATATATATATATATATATATATATGACAAATTAAATGCAAACTTTCTAAATGTTACAAACCTACAAACCAATATTTATGGAAATGATAAAACTTCATTTATTATGATTTGAATATTTATGGAAGATGATTAGGGTTCATTAATTATGATCAGCGCTTTATATTAGGAAACAATTGATATATTTATGAAACTAGATATTTGTTAGCCTAAATGGACGATTGAGATTGGTTGTAACATTTACATGGTTTGTATTTGATTGGGACTATATACATACAGAAAATACTAACACACGCTATTCACCTTTGTTGAGGTTTGAACGTTTGACCTCCTTGGAGGCTGCGCTCTACCGGTAATCCGGATATTGTTGTGCCAATGACCCTTTGGTTACAACCTCGTATTCATATATTGACAAACCTTAACATTCTCGTCAATATATTGCAGGTCTTTGTCGATAACATCGATTTTCTGAAAGAACTAGAATGATGTGGAAATTCTACTCAGTTCAGATCCAGAGTTCAGCGAATCATCTACTTGGTAAGCTCCATATTTGATCAGAAACACGATTCTTGAAAGAGGAAGTCGCGTATCAGAGGGTAGCGAAACCCCCATTTTGTAGATATAAATTTGATCAGTGGTTGTAACTTATCACAACGGAAATCGATAGCGCAGGCTACTTGTCGGTAAACATGGCGAATAATGTACAGACCATTTTGTTTTGGTGAAATTAGTTTTAGAAACTAGGGAAACCACAACTTCTGTATCAGTTCTTTTTCCAAGTTTATTTTCATTTTTGTGGAGAGCAGATTCAGAAGATTTCATGTTACTTTGCCACTTTGATCTTCACAAAATGTGTCAATTAGTAGCTCTTGGTCTTTTTTGGGTCAAAGCGGGTTTCGAGAGGTTAACTTTCAGCTTATGCGCACTGACTAATCCTAGGTGACCACGATTGGCCTGGAGTCATCGCAGGTTAACTTTCATGGTCACAAGGGCTTTGGCAGTGTCTGATGCCGTTTTTCAATGTTTGTGCAAATATATCATCCTAGAACTAGACTATGTTATACTCTATGTGCTACTTCTACATGTTACGAAACTACAAATGTTGGTATTCTGATTTTACTGACAACCGACAAATAAATGCTAGGCGTTGGGGCTCCTTATAGGTTATCTGTTTGAGTCTTTTCAGGATGACTAGAGATTTTCTTGACTGTTATTTCGCGGGTTACATAGGATTACTCGAGATATGTACAAGTTGGTCCAAACTCGGGAAGTTAGTTGAAGGTGTAATTCATTTAATAACATATTGAAAATAATCATCTGTCATAGATTTTTCTGAAAAATTGGTTCTTAGTGGTTTTTAATCCAATACCATAACGTAGTTGATAGGAGTGTGTAAAAAGTCATCTGATCCAGTTTAAAGTGATTGATCCAATTACAACCGATAGATCATAATCGGATCCAAAATTTCAACATCCAAATTGGATCGGTCGATTCTTGGATGACAGTCCGAAGTCCTATAAAACCGAATTGATCTAATCTGATAACCATCTATTTACCCATCCAACTATCATCCAATTAGTCAATGTATATAATTATTAACATTTTATATTTATATGTAGAGTTTTTTAATAAATTGAGAAAGTATAAGAATAGTTGTTTTAAACAGTGGAATGATTGAAACAAAATATGGGATAGATTGAGTCTGATTCAATGAATAACCAATAGTAATATCTAGTGGATTTTAATATCGATTCAATCCAATCATCTATTGGATTTGATGTCCAATGTTAACCGGATGACAAAATCCAACATTCAATAGATGATTGGATCCGATTGGATCCACCTAAACTCATTGGATTTCAACTGAAGAACACCCATAGTAGCTGGTTCAAGCATGATTAGGAACTATTTGTTCGGTACTCTTAACAATTTCAGAATTTTATAACCTTTCATAGGTTAGTCAATGGTAGGATTGTCGATCCTTTAGTCATTTACAACCCCCTTTAACTAGAACTGACCATCATGGTTTTTTAAAAGTTTTGTTTACAACAATTACCCCAAAGACTGTAGACGAATGATCGTGTGAGAATAAGAGTTAAGGCGAGAAACCTAAGAAATGATCTGGAACATTTATCACCTTTAATCTCAAACCTACCCATGAATGACACTTGATACAGGGATTGATACGACGCATCTTAGTGCATCTCATGTTAATGTGCATCCAAGAGTGGAGATCCCTTCTTACGCTTCTCATTTTAACTTTCATTCTCACAGGAACCCAACCCAAGATCATAATAATGTTTGACTCGTTTAAGTGGTGATAATTACGGGTCGTTCACCAAACTCTTACTATATAAACGCTTACCAGTGTCACTTACCTTACCGGGTGAGCATCGGTAAGAGGCACAACGAGGATTGGATAATCTTGCCCGATTAGTGAGGCAGAAGACTCTTACCCAGTAAGTGTTTATGGTAAAAGACACTTGACAATTCATTTTGATTGTCAATGATTTTACCTGATAAAATAAGTGAGGGTGATGACCTTGCCAGTAAACGCTTAAGGGGTAAGCATTTGGTAAACAATTTGCATGGTTATAACTTTACTGCTTTCAGTTAACTTATATAAAGCTATTTGTTACAAATTTCAATTAATCAAATGACAATTTACCGTTAATAATAGTTAGAGAGTTAATTAATGGCAGAATTAAATATTGAATATTTAGGGGGTGTTTGGTTCGTTGGATTTCGACGGAATCTGAAAAATTGGAAATGATCAATTCCCTTAACCAAATTAGTATTCCGGTGTTTGGTTCACCTGTGGAATAGAGTCGAATTCCGCACATTCCACCATTCATGTGTCTGTCATTCCATCATAATTGAAAAGAAATTCAATTCCATTCCATCCCATTTTCTCAAAAGACAATATATCCCCATTTTCCCTACTTGATTTACTTAGACCCATATGATTCCATCTGAACCACCTCCTATCACCATCGATCTGAACCACCACCGATCTAAACCACCAAAACGGAACCACCATCGATCACCACCGATCTAAACCACCAAAACGGAACCACCATCGACCACCACCGATCTAAACCACCAAAATGAAACCACCATCCACCACCACCAATCTAAACCACCACTGTAAACCGCCTCCAACCACCACCAATTTGAACCATTGTCGACCACCATCGTTCTGAACCACCGTCGACCACCACTAATTTGAACCATCGTTGACCAACACTGATCTGAACCACCATTCTAATCGACAACCATTATAAAAAAAAATATTTTGATCATTTATCGTTTATTCATTCAAATTCCGAAGCTACATTCTACCGACTAAACATGGAGATTCCAAATCATCTAACAAATTGCATTCCAATTCATTATAACCAAACATGCAGTCAAATTCCATTCCAACTCTTTCAAAGTTCAATTTAATTCCAATTCCTTCGAAGTCTAATTCCCTCTTTCCAAAGTTAAATTCTTTTTAAAAATAGAATCTGATTTTCAAACAAACTACAATAAAATATTTATTTTAAGATCTTATAAAAATATTTTAACCTGTATTAGTTTTTCTATATTAATAATATTTTTTAACCTTTTAAATAAAACATAAGAGCATTTATTTTAAAGATTTTCCAATTATTTCTAATTTTTTTTTCTATTTCAGAAAAAAGTTTAACATAGCTCTTAAGTAATTTTTATTAAATATTTAGAAATTTTAAAATAAATGGTTGTTTGTTTACCTTTTAATAGTTTTATTAAGATGTAACATCTGAATCATTAAAAGGTGAATCTTGTTTGACAAAAGAAAAGTCTGCCTCTTAATGACTATAAAACCCTCTGAATGATTTTGTATCATGGATCTCCCTTAACCATTAAGAGCCCTAATTTCATTGTACATAATTATCAAACAATTATATTTTACTTTGCAATATATCATGAGAGCTTCTTAATCATTCTGACCACTTAATCATTCTGTATCAAAGCATTCAACAATTATCAAACCGCCTCTAACATAGTTGTTGGAGACGTTGATAAATAAACCATTGTATCTTTTTTTTTATCTAATTAGACCCTGTACTTCTGGGTTCTTACAAAATAAGCCCTTATACTTTTGACCTAATTACACCTTGTACATATGAACTTTTACACAAAAGGCCCTTCTATTTCATACCCACGCATTAAAATAACCTTTCTTCTTCCCTCTTCTAGTAACTTGGCGTTTTGAACACATCCCATTTTTCATTACAACAAAACCCTCTCTGTAAACCAAAAACCACTAGTTTGCCTCAAACCCTAGAAGATGGAAGACGATGAACAAACCAAGAACGACGACGTACGAGCAATCGATGCCAAAGGTCAGCAATCCGGCAAGAAGAGAAAAAAGCCCAAGGAAGTTGCCATCTTCGGCAACTACAGAAACTACTACAGTTATCGCGTAAAATCCTCGTTTCTCGAATAATCTCATCTGTCGTTTGTTTCTTCGTCTTTTACTTGCATGTTCGTTTTATATAATGTCTGTATACATTTGTAATTGCATAGGGTTTACTGTTATAATTGTTTATGGTGCGCATTGAAGGTTTGTTGGTGTATGATGGGGTTTAGATGATTTTGGGATTATTTGATTTGGAGAGCATTATTTTTCTCTGAGTAAATGGGAAAAACTGAAGCTTGATTGCTAGGGTTGTTTGTGAAATGAATGGAGATAGTGGAAACAGGGAAGTAAAGTGTGATATACTGATGCACACACACACACACACATATATATATATATAGGAAGAGAGAGATTTGGGTTCAAACGAGAACAATGATCAAATAAGAGGACAAAGAGAACTAAAATCCCGTGTAAAATCACATTTGATTCATCATGTTGCCGGCCAAATTGCCTGCCCACCCTTTATTTGACCGTATTCCTTAATTGAATGTGATTTCAGTGCAAAATCATATGTAATTTGGCCATTTTCGTGTTTTCTTATTTTGATCATGTTTTCGTTCGATACTTCTAATATATATATATATATATTGGGTTAAGGGTAAAAACAACAAGAAAATGAAAAACTAAGGAATACTCTGGTAACCATTCATCTTTACAGTATGCACATGTGTATAAAAGTAATTTGTTCAGTATGAACATGTACATAAAACACACACATGCATAGAAACCAAGAAGCATTTCAGTTACTTTTATTATGCAGATGTGCATACCGTACGGGTATTCCTTCTGTAATCTTTTCATTTTTGTGGTTTTCTCGTGAACCTTAGTCTTTCTCTCTATATAAGTTTCTTATTGCTGAATTTGAACTCACTGAAGTATGAATATTGGCATCTTGGGTTCATTTGCACATCATGCCTAATTGCATATATTCTTGAAAACAATGTTTTTTTGTTGTCTTGTTCTATAGTGAATGGTTAGCATTCAACTCTGTACTCATACATGTATCTATCTGTTCAAAGGGAAACAAATTAAATACCCGTGGCAAATAAAATATTGTTATGTTGGACTGAGACTATTACTTAACATCCTCAAATCATCTTGTAAATTGTTTGATTTGTGTTTTCACTTGCATTTTGCCTTCCCTTTCGTGTTGCAGATTGATCAAGGCTTGGAAGAAGATCCTAGGATAAAGATTATGAAGAAGGAATGGTTTGAAGGGAAAGATTGTCTTGATATTGGCTGCAATAGTGGGTTGATAACCATTACAATTGGTAAATCTTCGGCTTTTGTTTTTGGGTTATAACTTGCATGTTCCATGTTTCTCATGATATATAGCTTTCTTATTTGAACCAATCTCTCTCTCTCTCTCTCTTTATATATATATATATATATATATATATATATATATATATATGTAGGGTCAGGTTCAGGGAAAACCACAAAAAAATGAAAAACTAACACCCTGGTAACCCTTCATCTGGACAGTGTGCACAGGTGCATACAAGTAACTTGTAAGTAACTTGCCCGGTATGCACATGTGCAAACGTCTAGATAAATGGTTACCCAGGTGTTCAGCTTTTCATTTTTTTGGGGGTTTTCCCTTGAACCTCCCCCCCTTTCTCTCTCTCTCTCTCTCTATATATATATATATATATATATATGTATGTATATATACATATATAAATCTGTATGTTTCTATGGCAACAATCAATAGTTGAACAAAAGATTTCACTTCTAAACCATTGTGTTTTGTAGTTTTCATCTGTGTGCTTGTCTTTACAACTTTCCTTGATACACTATTTGATTGCATATTTGATCTGTTTGTATGTGATGGATTCGATCTGAATGTGATTTCTTGATTGCAGCAAAAAAGTTTGGTTGCCGGAAAATCCTAGGAATCGACATAGATTCAGGTCAGTGGCACATGTGCATCTGTTTTGCTCTTGAAAAAAAAGAAAAATCTTGTACATGGTATCATTCCTTATAATGAGAAGATGAGAATAAGCATTATATATCCAAATGTATGAAACACATTACACTAATATACACACACACACACACACATATATATATATATATATATATATAGGGGCTTAATCATTTGAGAACTCCAAAATTTGTGAGATACATGGGAACTTCTACCTTAAGCTTTTGTTTCACATGATCTTTTTCCGGTCTGAATATAGTATCTAATGTGTTGATTACCATATATTTGTTTCACAATGTGTTTGTTTCACAATGTGTTTGTTTCATATGTGTTCGTTTCACAATGTGAAACTTATTTACTTGTATTTTTTGTTTCACAACACGTAAAAGATGTTCACATTGTGAACCACATACATGTGAAACAAACATATATTATTCAATGTTCTAAATCCTAGTCTTAGATGGAAAAAGATCTTCTGAAATAACTCATGATGCACAAGTTCTCAAGGTTATCACAATCTCATAGGTTCTCAAAAGAAGGCCTCCCTATATATATACATCACTGTTCTAAAAGGCTCGCTGCAAAAGCCGCCATGGCACTGTGGCTCAAGGCTTGTGTCCCACGCTAAGTTAAGTTTGTGGCACACGATGGTCTAATGTGCAGTGTTTTTAATGCGATATTTTGATTTCTTACCTTTTTGATGTTTTATTTGTTAGTTTTTATTATATAACCTAATTTAAATTGTTCATTATCATTGACTTATTGAGTAATGGTATAAAACATATGTTTATATATATATATATATATAATAGGCGAAGGATCGTGTGAGAAAAAGAGTTAAAGTGAGAAGCGTAAAAAGAGATCTGAACCCTTGATCACTTTTAATTTCATGCCCACCCATGAACTGTGCTTTAGAAGGGAATTGATCTTGTGCATCTCTGTGCATCTCATTAGTGTTGGCATTCAATTAGGATTGATCCAAGGGTGAAGATCTCTTCTTACGCTTCTCAGCGTAACTTCTCTTCTCAACGGAACCCAACCCTATATATAATATGAGAGTCAGGTTCAAATGAGAACATTAACTAAATAAGAGAATACGAAAACTGTCGGATTACATGTGATTTTACACTAAAATCACATTCGATTCACACTGCTTTGGCCGTGATTTGAGGTAGCGGGCCACGTCGCCCACATACCCTTTGCTCGTGATTTGGTCGTTTTTCTGTTCTCTTATTTAGTTACTGTTCTCTTTTGAACCCCCCTCTATAATATTATATATGATATAGAGATTTGCTGCCATAAGTAACACTTTGAGAAACGCTGTGGCTTGGCTGTGGATCCTAAGGCTTGAGGCTTGGCCTTACTGTAACGTCACGCTTCATGCCATTTAGAACCTTGATATATATATGTATATATATATATAAAGAGAGAGAGAGAGAGAGAGAGAGAGAGAGAGGGAGGGAGGTTTCATTAGGAAGTAGGAGCCTCATTTTCATTGAGAACTGTGTAACCACTAAGAGCGTGCCATATTCATCATATTCATCATGAATATGGGACGTGAATTTTTTACAAATGTTATCATGAATACATTCATGATGAATGTCCACATGGCGCGCTCTTAGTGGTTCCAACTGGTTCTCAATGAAATTGAGGCTCCTAAAGAACCTTCCCCTATATATACATGTGAGGTTGTTGATTCAACTTACTAGAGGATTGCATTGTTAAACTAAAGAATACTTGCCGCTCTTCATTTTTCAGCTCGAATTGACGATGCCCATTGGAATCTTCGGAAAATTGTGAAGATGAGTGAACGTAAGAAGCATCCACCGGCTGACAAGTCAAAAGATACTGGAACGGATGGTATAACCAATTTACGAGATAAAATGAGCATTGAAATTTCAGGGGATTCTCCTGCTTCACATCTGTTTGATCGAGTCTCTTTCAGGAAAGATAATTTCGTTCAAGGTTGGCCCACACCAAGCGATAAACTCTACGATACCATTCTTTGGTAAGTTTATTCTTTTGCTCTATATTGACAAGTCAAAAGAACATCCCATTGCCGCGTTTTTTACCTGCCATGTCAGGGTGCTTTAGAGCTGTTTACGAGTGGGATGGCCCGCTAGAAAAGCGGGCTTGGATTACCATTCTTGAAGAAATGGGCGGGCTTGGACTAACTTGTTAAAATTAATGGGCGGGCATGGCGATGGAAAAAAAATTGGGCAGGCCCGCCTGACTCGTCAATATTTTTTTATAATAATTCAATTCTATAATTGAAATTTACAAATAAAATTGAAAATTCTTGATATTTGTCAATTCCCACTTAATTATGACTCAGGATAATAACAGCCTTTAAAAAACTAAAACGTTAAAAATCTAAAACGTAAAAACATAATTACCTCAACTGATCAATTCCTTATTATCTCATTTGGTCATTTTCCTTTATAGATACTCCATATTTTGCGAAACGATTTTTTCTAAATTATATACGTTATGTATTTATGTCTAATTTTAAGTTTGAAAAATTGTTATATATTTTGAATTATTTTAGATAACTTGTGATTTTATATTAGTTTTGTTTTGTTTTGTTTAAAATATAACAAGTTTTTTAGGCCCATTAGCCCGTGGGCAAGCCCGGTAGTTTATAGGGCGGATATTGGCAAGTTTTCAAGCCCGTGAAAAAGGGGTTGGGTTTGCCATGTTAGGTCCGTTGGACAAGAATAATAGGTTAGGCCCGGCCCGAGCCTGCAAATGATCAGCTCCGGTGCTTATATATGTGTGTGTGATATGCCAATTTTCCGCCTGAACTTTACCAGATGCATTAATTGGAGTACAGAGAGGAGTATATTTGTCAAATTGGTTAAAGTCGTAGTACGTTGTTAAATTGGCAGATAACCTGGATGGTAGGCAGTAGAAAAGGCTAGAAAGATTACACCTTTCGGTCTGTTTGTTAGCAGCTTAACGAGCTTAATGGGACTCATAGCTTATTTGGTCAGCTATACACGACTGTTTGGTAGTGGATTAATGATATAAAAAGTGGCTTATTCCGTAAGCTTTTAGGAGAGAGCTTTATGCAGAAAACCATGTTTTTTCCAATATGTCCCTCCCAGTTAAAAAACACTCCTTCCATCTATGGAAAAACCCTCCCAAACAAAAACCTTCCCGATCTATACAGACGGATTAATCCACACAGACAGCTTTATCTATACAGGACTTAATTGAAAACCAACCAAACAGCCCCTTTTTATCTTGTTTATATTCTGATTCGTTACGGCGGTTGGGATTAATTGCATTTCTATTCGACGATGCAGCCTAAGTGTTTCAAAATGGATCCATTTGAATTGGGGTGACGAGGGTTTAATAACACTGTTCTCGAAGGTTTGGCGGCTTCTTCAACCTGTAAGTGTTACATGTGTGGTTCTTTTGCTTAATTTGCTACAAATTTATTACTCCCTAGTCCCAAAATAAGTGTTTATATTTCTATTTAGTTTGTCCCACTTTCAAAAATCAAGTGTCTACTTTCCAATTCTACCCTTGAGTATGAGATGGAGAAATTCATTATTCCTCTGTTATTATTAAGGATAAAATTATCATTTAGTTAATTAAAAAGTGTAGTAATGACACATTCCTAGAACTATGTGCTTTTTTCGTTGTGGACATTTATTTTGGGGCGTAGGGAGTATCTTTTGAGGTGACATTTCTTGCACCTCTTTTTTTTCGTCTCTCGTATCTAATGCATTAGTATGATCCCGAGTAGGGTGGAGTTTTTATCTTGGAACCTCAGCCGTGGAAATCATATGTCAGTAACCGTCAAGTGTCAGAGGTATAAATTCAGTTATATCCTAAATTTGATCTTTTGAAGATTTGCATTATAGAGGGAAGTTCGGGGGAAAACCCCCAAAAAATGAAAAACCGAGGAACATCTTGATAACCATTCATCTTAACAATATGCACATATGCATACAAGTAATTGAAGCCATTTCTTGTTTTTTATGCACGTGTGCATGTTATGCACATTTGTATACCGGACAAATTGCTTACAAATTATTTGTATGAACATGTGTATACTATCTAGATGAATGGTTACAGGGGTGTTCTTCAGTTTTTCATTTTTTTTGCGGTTTTCCTCTGAAGCTGACCCTATATATATATATATATATATATATATATATATATAGAGAGAGAGAGAGAGAGAGAGAGAGAGAGAGAGAGAGGGGTTCAAGGAAACCCCCCTAAAATGAAAAACTAAGGAACACTTCAATAACTATTCATCTATACGTTATGCACAAGTGCATACAAGTAAGAAGTTTCCTGGTTTCTATGCACATGTGCATACGGGAAAATTGCTTGCATATTTAGTTGTATGCACATGTGCATACCTTACAGATGAATGATTACTAGGGTGTCGGTGTGTGTTTGATGGTAGTGAGCAGCGGCTTGTTAATCTCAAGAACAATTTCTTGTTATCTGCAGGTAGCAACAACTAACTACAAGAATCTTGAGATTTTCCCAGAAAGATTTCAGGAGATTCTACTAGATAAGGTTCATGCTTCTTTCCTTTTGACATATAGGCTATCTTTGCAAAACTATTTGATAAGCTAGTTGTTAGTCGATAAAGTAGCTGATAGGCTAGTCGCATTTGGTAAAAGCTAGCTTGTAAGGCAGATGAGGAATGTAAAATGACCTAAAAGGACACATTGGATAGGGTTTTGGTATTTTGTAAATTATAAGAGAGATAATTGGAAATGAAAGTGAAAAAAGCCCATAAAGCTTATTGAAAGTCTGAAACACTATCTGATATAGTTTGTTTAAAAGCTAGCTTATAAGCTTGTTTACGGTTTATCAAACTAGACTTTTTGAATGCTCTTTTTTTTTTCCATTCAACCTTGAATAGGTTAAGTTGTCTGTTTAGATAAATTTGTCTGTTTGAGGGACGGAAACTGATGGGTTTGAAGGAGGCTGAGAGGGAGGGATTACATGTGGGCATTTTTCTGGGATTAATTTGTTTGAGATAGCTTAATGGGGGACAAGTGAGAGGTCCTGGCTTATTCCATATAGCCATTTTGGCTTAATGGCTTAACGATTAAGCCATAAAGAAACGCTCCTGTATGGCTGAGCGAATAAGACACCTAGACAATTAAGTTCATCAAGCTGTAAGTAAAAGTAAACGACCCTTAACTTATGGTTGCCCAACATAGCCACAATTTGACACTCGCTCCATCCCAAATTAGATGCAACTTATGACTACATAGTTTTACCGAAAGAGTTGGACAATTTGATAAATGTCTAAAATACCCTCTTAATAATATAGATACACCGTTTCATTTCCAATGTTTTTAATTGCAGATTGGATTTCGGGAAATCGAGAACTTGAGTTCCAGTTTATCCGGAAGCAAAATCGGATTTAACCGGCCGGTTTTAGCTCTACGGAAGTGAGTAGATGTGGCCTTTGGGTATCCATTTTTGAGGTCTCCTGGAAACCCTTTGTAACTATGAGGATGAATTGTGAACGAACATGGTTCATGGAAACAAAAACTCATATAATACCAATATTTTGGTTTTAAATTCTTTTCTTTTCAACCATCCTGATTGGTTTGAGCTTGGCTCCAAAGGTCAAAAGTACTAGGAGGTTCCCCAGGTTCAAATCCAAGGAGGAATAAAAATCCTCTTGTGGCCATGGAGATTCAAATATGGTGACTCCGGGCTATTTGCAAAGCAGGTGGTCGTCCTAGGATTAGTCGGCTCACATAGTGGGTTGGATATCCAGGTTAATAAAAAAATACTTTTTCTTTTCGTTCACACTTTTGTACAAAGTGTTGGTTTTCACGAAAACAACTGTTATACTTTTGGAGTAGATTAGTAAAGTATAGGTTTGTGTATGTCTTATCCCAAACCTAAATTTCATGTGAGATATGTACACATACTCTCACCGCCCCCTAGGGGCGGACCCCAGTTCATTAGATACGGTGGCACAACCACCTCTACGTTCTTCTGTCGTAAGGTAAAAAAATTTAGACTTGTGAAAGGTGCAACTCTATTGTAATGTAGGGTCCCATTGTATATATGTTGAGACTGTAGTGGTAATACAAGTTTGTCTTGACGGAGTTGGTTTGGATGGCTTTTCTCTCGTCACATGTATGGGTTTGAATCTTGTTTCCATCATTTTCTTAGTTGTTAGGCATTGTTTGGCAAAAATAAGCTAACTTATTTTCTGGGTACATATTTGGTGCACATAAGCTAGTCTATTGAAACGCTACTTGGAGTAACATTTTGATAGCTTATTATCATTTTTTTTAATTATAACCCTTATTAATATTATTTATTATTATTACTATTAAATATAAATAAATATTAATTAAATTTAAATATTATTGATATTAATAAATATTAATTAACCATTA
>NC_037544.1:36522189-36524705 GCF_001531365.2 Cynara cardunculus var. scolymus | reverse complement strand
ATATAACAATCAATTTGAAAATATTTTGATCAATATATTATATATTTTTTTAGTATCTTGTTTATATTAGTTAATATATTATATTATTAAAGATTTGTTTCGATTATATTTTAAAAATATTACAATTGATTAATTTTTTTTTGCTCATTTTACATTCTTATCAGCTAGTTTTGTCAAACTAGTTAGCTTATAAGCTAACCGCTAGCTTATCAACTAAACATCGTCTTAGCTTTTAATTTGAGGTCTATTACATTTTCGAAACCCTCCAAAATCATAACCGGTCCCGGTCGACGGTCCTATAACCGGTTCTTACCAGTCCCGGGCCCGTTTGGCCATCACTACACCGGGCCATCGACCCGACACCCCTATCAGATCTCATAAATAACTATTTCACAATCGGGAAAATTTCCATTCGTCAACTATGATTCTATTCACGTAAACCCGTTATCATATTACTTTCGAACTACATAAAACTAACTCATAAATATATCAAAAATAAAATTAAAAAATGTATATAATTTAACAAAAACTAATGTTTGACTCTCAATTAGTCAAACTTGTTTTTTACATAAAAACAGAGGGTCCCACCTAATCAATATGGACCCAAATACCCTTGCTCGGAACCCCTCTGTAATTCACAAATAACATATAGTACCCCGGCGGAGCAAGCTTCCCCGACGGCGGCGCCACGGCGGTTATCACATCTTTAACCGCCGTCGACAACGGTAGAATCAACAATCTTTGATTCATCGAGAAACCATGAGTCGTAAACGGCGGATAAATCATCGTCACAGTCACATCTCGAGGCCTCACTTTCGCCGCCGTCAATTTCACGGCGATCTTAAACTGTTTCCCGTACTTCAACACCTTCTCCGATCCCTCGTGAAAAACTACTGGCCGGAATCCGTCCAGCGCCGGATCGAGATAATGAGGTGAGAATTTCTCCACTCGTAATTCCGTCGGATATTTAGCTTTCAAAAGATATTTCGCATGTGGATTACTTCCGGCGACCAAAACCTTCCCGTCCGGCACCAACGCAGCGCAGGAATGGTACATTCTGGCGATCGTCGTCGGAACCATTTCCTTAAACCGTTGACCGAACGGTTTAAACGGTGTATAAAGCACCGGCGTAAAGTTCGGATCTATGGCGTTTTCCCAACCGGCGACGCCTTTTTGTGCGCCGTTGAGCATTAACAGATCTCCGGTGGGTAGGTGGATCAGATCGCCCATACATCTCGGCGACGGCATATCCTGTTCATGCTCCCATGTCGAATTATGATCGGAGAGCTTTATCCGGTGGCAATCCCGGAGCGCCGTCATGAACACCGGATTTTTCGTGTGTTTTGAATCCACCGACGCGTAAGCTTCCTGCGCGTTGCCGCCGCAAATCACCACCTCCGCCACGACGTTTTGTGGACCGTTCGTTAGATCTAATGGAAAAAGGGCGGACATGCCGGACGGCGGGTAATTCCGAGCTCCGCCGACCAATTTAGGGAACTGGCGTAGGATGACGCCGTTGTGCGGGTGGAAGATGATCGCACGGTCGTTGGCGAAGAGGAAAACGTTGCCGTCGGGAAGGAGGAAGAGGAAGGGATATAGGTTGTTTTCGATGTACATTCCCGGTCCCGGCAGCTTCGGGACGGTGGTTTCTTGGAGGAAAGGGAGGTTGAATTTTTTCGCCGGAAATTCGAGGAGATGCGGTGGGACGATTTCGTAGCTGAACGACAACCGGCCGCCGACGACCACCGCGCTGCCGTCTTCTAAAACTTGATTACTTGAATACCTGCAAAAAGTACCAAAATACAAACAAATTTGTATTGGTTAAGAGGTATTAACCCCTAAACACTAGGGGTGTTTATGAGTTGGGTTGATCGGGTTGAAGACATTTTAACTTCTCAATCTAATGTTTGCGGTTTGAAAAATCTTAACCCAACCCAACCCAACCCAACCCAAACGAAAGCTGCAACACAACACAACACAACACAACACAACCCAACCCAACCCAACCCAACCCAACCCAACCCTAAACCCTAAACCCTAATGCTCATGGGTTGGGTTGATCGGGTTGATACTTTGGTACATTAAATATTCTTTTAACCTTGAATATATTATTTTTTTACTCATAATTTCTTTTTCATCATCAATAATTTGATACAACTGATCCATACTCCTTACGTATATCAAATTCAGTTAATTTTCTCAATTTACGTATATATGTTTACAGTTATTGAACATATATACGAATGAGTTATATAGAGATGTGAATAGATTGAAAAGATGTGTATATGAATAGCGTACACGTGATAATGTAATTGTCTAGTCTATATATTAATAGAAAGTCAGCAATCATATTAAATTCAAGAAATAAATGGACATCGGGTTCATCGGGTTGGGTTGGGTTCAAATAATAGACATCGGATTGCTTCGGGTTAAGTTATTTAGCGTTGGATTGAGTTGGGTTGATCGGAATTTTGAGCCCCCCTAGTAAACAGCGTCGGATTCAGAAACTTAAGTTG
>NC_037544.1:36519873-36521199 GCF_001531365.2 Cynara cardunculus var. scolymus | reverse complement strand
AAAAAAAAAATATATATATATATATATATATATACACACACAGTCTTATAATTTTTAATAATTATTATTCGTTTTATTAACCAAATGACAAATTTATCCTTAATTCTATATGCAGTTATGAATTTCTTAATCTCATAATTCAGGGAACAGAGTTGAAAAGTAGACACAATATATACATATTGTATGAATGCAGACACTAATTTTGCAGTCATTTGGATAAATAACAATCTGTTCCTTATTTCAAATAATCTGCTCGAATAAAAACTTAGAATTACAGTTGGAGGATCATTTTGCAAATACAGTTTCTCGAGAAGATTATTGAGCTAAGCAACTCCTTATTTTGGGACGTATGGAGTGTTATCTTCATCGTAACTTTCCATTTTTAGAATATTCTTTGAAAAATAGATAACAGTTAATTTGCAATGAACAAAATACGATGGTTAGAAAAGATGACACACATAAATGGTTCTGCTGTGTCCAGTCTCGACGTCATAAGCGATGGCATGCGCGTAGCAATCCGGCTTGTTGTTTTGCTCGGCGTTTCTCGGGCAATTTCCCGGCGGACCCAATTCCCGAGCAGACGGCCCGAGGGACGTTGTATCGAACCACACCGCCTTGTTGTTCGGCATCAATTGGAATTGCATGGCGGCAACACCTGCATTGGGGTTATCGATGGCCCATGAGCCTCGGAAATTGGTTTCCATTACGTTTCCGGCATTAGCGGCTCCGGCATGTTTGCCGCCATGACCACCACCGGATCTTCTCGGACCATTGGGTTTGGCGGCGGCAGCCGAAAATACAAAGAATAGGAGGAGGGAGGTTTTGGACGGCGGAGCCATTTTTCAGACGAGGGGTTAATTGTGAGCATTTTAAATAGTTGAAATTTTTGGTCCAAAAATCAAGGGGAATCCGTACACAAATCCGTTGGTTGGTTAAGATTCTGGGTTCTCGTATATTTAGGTTTCAGTTTTTCCATTTTTAGCAAATTAAGATTTTCCTCCTTAAAAATTGTGATTTTTGTCTGTATAATTTAAAAAATTATGTTTTCGTCTCTATAATTTACTATAAGAGTACTCGTGTAATGCATCGAGACACATTTTAATTTTAATGTTTTATTTAATTATTTGTCTATGTCGATGTTATAATACGATTTTATATGTTTTTAAGAAAGTAATAATGATTTTATTTTTGAATAAAATATAAATTTGAAGGTATCATAAAATTTAAAAAAATATATATATCAATGTAAATATCAAATCAACTATTTAAAAGTTCTTATTTTTTATGTAATTTTTTAATTATTTTTATTATAATTTAATTTAAATT
>NC_037544.1:36498327-36519105 GCF_001531365.2 Cynara cardunculus var. scolymus | reverse complement strand
AACACTTACCCGATAAGTGTTTATCCATAAAATTTAACAATACTATTTACTTACTGGGTAAAATTTTGGTCCACCAAAACAACATCCTATGCAATAATTTACCTCGTAAGCACTTATCATGGTAAGAGTTGTTGCCCTCACTTCCCGGGTAAGACTCTTGGTCCTTGTTTGCCCTTACCGGATAAAATTCTTGGTTTTTACCATATTCATCGAGTGAGGTTGCGTTAATGAACTCATCAATATTTAAATGTATTAAAAAAAAATAAAGTCGGACCTGTCTGGAGGTGTGTCATACTGATCAAAGGCTGCTAAAACCTCCGCTGAGTATTTTGTGTTGAGCATTTATCTTCAAGTTCAACTAGCTTTATAGCTACCGTACATTGCCTAAGGAACACATTGCCAATTCACCAAGTGTAGCAACTGCAGTTCATCTATTAATAAGAAATGCTGTAGAAAATATCAAGATATATTAACACGAAGACTAAAACCCATAACAATCAAAGGAGCCATGAACATGAGATGTGATCAAGTCATTTTACCTTTATTAACATTGAGGAACAGGCAGTTAACGTCCCTTGGTGGAAAAGCAAGTGGCCCGTGAAAAAAGCATCCAAGCCAGCATTTACGCCGTTGCATCTTAATTCGTGGTTCTCCAGTTGAAAGTAGAAAGAATCACCAGATTAGGGTTTATAATGGTATTGACACCAACTAGATGCTTCTTTCAGATGAACAAACCAACCACACTATCCCACACCAAGCAGGAACACCAAGATAAAGATAAACTCACCCCATCTCAACTATGATAAACCTAGCAACATCTGACAGCAACTTTTACATGGTTCACTAATCAAAGTAAAGCTTCAAATTTTTTTGAATGGATCTTGGCTTTCCTAGAGAGTTATTGCCATAAACTAAAATAATGAATTTGGCAAAACTCCATTCCAGCACATATCGATGCAAAAAATTGTTAGAAATTTATGTTATATGCATGATACAATGTTAACAATTATGTGTTGTATAACAATCGCCATATGGCCTCAGCTTCAAAAGTTGAAGAATATAACCTTAGCGAGAGGTTCAGGGGAAAACCCCCAGAAAATTGAAAAACTGAGAAGCACTCGGGTAGCCATTCATCTGGATGGTATGCACATGTGCATATAAGTAATTGAAGTTGTTTTTTGGTTTTTATGCACATGTGCATACCGGAAAAATTGCTTACAAATTTACTTGCATGCACATGCGAATACAGCCTAGATGAACGATTACGAGGGTGTTCCTCAGTTTTTCATTTTTTTGCAGTTTTCCCCTAAACCTGACCCTATAAACCTTATACCCATGAATAACATGTTGATCCTTGTGAAGTCAAAGAATCAAGCCCCCTCAAGCAACAATCTGGAAGGAGAGAACTTTTTGGAACATATCCCACATTTGTTTTTGCTTCATTTAGTGGTTACTTCTAGTAGATCTTTCCAAGTGGTCAACTTTTCTCTGGGTTTCCCTTTCAAACTCCCAAGCCTCTTCTCTTCAGAATCTATTTTTTCCCAATCACTGAATGTAACAACTTGAACTTTCCTTCTTTCCAGTAACTGAAGAAGCCCCTCCCTGCCTGGCTTTATCGATGCAGATGTTAGTTTTCCTTTCTCTAAGTCTTCAGATATGCTTGCCACCTGTCAATTCTTTAACCCATCAATGGCGATAATTATAGCTATAGCTTGCCACAAGTATCTTAAGATTAATTGGAAAAAGATGTTACCCACAAGGTTCTACAATGGATACTTCTCTTTGATTACTGGGATAAATTACAAAAGCTAAGCAATAGGTACAGAAATATTTTAATTCATAGGATAAAATGGCTCTTTACCGTTTCTTCTGCATCATAAAGGTTAGTTGCAATTATTCCAGTTGGCCCTCTCTTTAACCACCCACATACGTACAAGCCATAATCAGGTTTAGCAAAATCAGAAGATAGAACACGCCCTTCAGTATTTGGAACCGTACCTAGAAAATAATTCATAGAGAAAGCAACATAAGGTTTTGCTTCTTAATACAGCCATAGACACAATTTCCAAATGAAGGGTTTACATTTCCTTGTATAAAACTAACAGTATGCATCAATCTCAAACCTACAGACATACTCCAGTAATATATCTAATACGCCTTTTCAACAACGGAAGAGTAAAGTATCAACTGTTAAAGGTTTGGTTGGATGCAACTTATATTGCGCATACCTTTGGGAAAATTAAAAGGTAAATCTTCAACTGGTATAGATGTGTAACCTATGCTCTTCAGTACCAATCTGTAAAAAGCAAATTTCAGTTTCACCAATCTGTAAAAAGCAAATTTCAATTTTGACAGTAATACGTATGCCACAGAAAAGATTAAACAAGTTCTGAGAGACCAGGTCATGCCTTAACACCGCTGGCCCATGTATATGGTTCACAAGCTGTTCCTTCTATTTAATTTTGCGGTATGCATTTTAGGCTTCAAGCAATCAGGTTCTAATTTCAATTCAAGTTCAGAGTACATATACTTTCTTTTGCCATCAGTGAAAGTTAATCAAAGAAGAGAGTTCGCTATCCAGGAAGAATTTACGTAAAATTGCAACTTGCAAGCATTTTCTATAAAGAAGTCTCCATTTCATTATAAAAAACTGATATGAGGCATACACGATAATTTAAATAACCAGCAACAAGAGAATAACATGGCAACTTATCCAATATTTCCCACACAAAAGACATATCACCTGTTCCTCACAGCTACAGTCCTTTTAAATAGACAAATTGGTTTAGAATCTAAAGAGCAGCACATTCAACCACATCCCCCCCAATCATTTCGCACAAGCAGATTAACCAGCATGATCTTTCAGGGGAGTTTGTTTTGATGGAATGGTTTTGAGAGATTTGGATTTCATGGAAGGATTTGGAATCTTTGGTGTGTTTGGTTTGTAGGATTTGAAATGGAATTGAATTCCATTTTTTATAAATAATTTATAAAAACAAACTTTAAATAATTATAAAAATAATTAAGTTACCTTTTTAGTAATCGATTATTACAAAAAAAATGTTTTCAACATATTTTAAAACATTATTACACAAATCCTATGAAATCCCGCAAAATACCAACAACCCTCATGGAATTTCTAAATCCCATGTTTGTGGGAATTCAGATCCAAGCAATCCTTCAAAGCAAACATGCAATTGGAATGGAATTAAGTTCCAAATCCCTCCAAATCCTATCCAATCCTACAAACCAAACGGAACCTCAGTGTATTTGAAACGGCCTGACCAGTTGCAACATTCTTGCAAATTTTGTTAGCAGGGATACAACATTTTAAAAATTGCTTCCAGTCAACAAGGAATTTACCCGCATTTTAGATCCTCATGCTGTCCTGTACCTGCTGCAATCTGATTTCCAGAGCCATCCCTTCCTAGAAAATTAGATTGGTGTTAATTTTTCTGTACTGCAAACAACAAACAAGAGCTTCTCCAAATGAAGTGTAAACTATAGATACAAGTTTTCAAACATTTCACTCAATAATCAATATCGAACAGAATTCGTAGTCATCTTAAAGTGGCTGCAGGGTATGGAAAACTACTCCACAAAATTAACATTTATGCTTGTCACAATGGCACTAATTATTCATGAGAAGGAACAATTTAAACATCTAGCAAATCAAAACATGCACTTTGACTGTTTATGAGAACAATGAATGTAATTCATCCCAAAGCCAACATATTTGTCAAGCCAGTTACACAAGCTTTTACTGATTCTACCTTGAAGTGTTGTCTTCTCGAATTGCAAACCAGCAACATGGCCACTTCTGTCATCTGATTCTAAAAATTTATCAGGTTTCCGGAAGAAAGTGAAGTGCAGTTCTCGTTGACCCGAACTTGGATGGGGTGCCGCTGATGAGGATGCCTTGGATAACAACTCAAAGACCCTCCTCCGTATACGATTGTTCTTCATTTCTTCCTTTGCAGAACAACAAAACAGAACCTCACTTATAGATCAAAAATCCTAAAAGTAAACAGGCTATACTGGAATCATAGAGCAGCTTTTAACTTGAAAAAGAAGGGGAGGAAGAGGCTGCATCACTGTGAAAATGAAAACATATTATTTTAACAGTATAGCCAAACGAAAGTTGAGGAAATGATTTGACCTCTTCTTCAGAGGTTGTTAGGAGATCGGTTTCCTTGATGTTAACATATAAATCTTTGATAGCTGCGATGAGAGATCCAAAACTTTATAAGAACCAGAATTAGAAGGAATTCAGCTTCCGTGTAAAATGAATTTGAAGAAGAAAAACACAGTGCAAAGTGTTGATTATTTATGTGACATTATACACTACAGAGAAGACCGCAAATCATCATAAACAAGAGAAAGTCTATGGTTATTTAGTGGATCTTTCCAACAGGAAACGGTCCTCAACCATCAAAGTTTCAAGTTCCAGATCACACAGTTACAACCAGAGAGGTTCATTGTAAAGGAAAACCATTTAGTAAGGCTAAACCGATTTCCATCTTGACCAATCTTATGCAAGAGCAACAGAAAGGGTCAAAGAATGCATTTAAAACCTAAAACTAATACTGAGAAGGCATCAGCCCATGGGATATTAATGGTACTTGTCATATTGTTTGTTATTTTATATGTTATTTAAAGCTTGTTCGAGATCGCTCAGAAGCTGTCAAACCTAGTTATGAGCTCCTCCAAAGGCACTTAATTGTTTTCTGTAAATTAAATAAAACTCAGCTTCTCTAAGCCAAAGCAGGGCAAAGAGTGATCATAAGCACATTTTCAGAAGCAGTCTGACCAGGTAATTTGCTATCCTATCCAAAATGTTATTTTGCAATTACAAAAGCTATATCCATGGTACTTCATTGTTATTCTCTCCATCTCAAAACAATATAGCATCTTCCATTTTGGGTTGTCCCAAAACAGTGCAAAATTCCTTATTGGGTAAGTTTTTAAACCTACCATACCTTTTGCCCCTTAGTAATAAGTAACTGACATTAGTAATTTTGAGTGTGGTCCCAATGTTTTAAGGGGCATTTTAGACATTTGATCAATAGTCAAGCATTTTTATTACACCAAGTGCCAAGTCAAATGTTGCATTTTCTTAGGATGGAATGCGATAATAATATTTTTTAATTGCTATCAATTATACTCGCTTTTTATTTTTAGTTCCTATTATGACTGATTTACAAAAGGACCTAAGGCGACCATTTATTAAACCAAACACATAATGACCACAATTCTTGTCCATTTTAACATCAGAAAAGTATCTTTCTACCAAACACCATTTTTGCTCTCTTACCGTTTTTAAGCAAATATTCAATGATGTATATTTGTTTCTTAAAATGCTTTTGGGTACATATGTCCTATTATGAGCAAAGGCATTGATTTTTGGAGAATGGAGCATCCGCTAACAACCCGTAACCTATAACAATTACCAAGAATTTCTCGTAGCTCTTTTGCAGTACAAGCCGCTTGTACAGGTCCACGTCTGCCAACAAGATAAACCTTCCTGAAAAATCAGAAGATAGATATTACGCACTTAAATTGCAGAAACTAGTTCGCCGTCCAACTAGCGATTGATAACCTTATGGAGCTCGTCTTAAGAGCAGCCAAAGCATGGCTGGCAATATCAGTTACAGCCAACTCCGTCGGCGGTTTTAAGAGAATCCGAGCAACATCAAGAGCCACATTACCCTAAAAAAAATTCAATAGTTGGTCATTTCATAATAGGTGTTTGCTTCAAAACTGAAGTTGTCACTTCACATATATCAGAAAAAATAATACGTATAACCTTCCTAACAGTAGAATCGCTCACTTAAAATAAAAACAAACCAATTAAAAAAGTAACTCTACCTACTTCCATGACTAATATGTGCACACTCATGAACATCTAAACAATGCACATATATGTACATATGTGTGAAGATACCTGTCCCAGAACTATGGCTGTGTCTGTGCTCTTCAAGTCCGGTGTCAGCTTGCTGAAGTCTGGGTGCCCATTATACCACCAAACAAATTCTCTGGCAGAGTGCACACCATTTAACTCCTGCAGTGAGTGCATAAAATAATGGTAAAATGAAATAATTTATGAGATTTTCAAATGGATGGTAAGATGCAGAAAACTGCCATTTCTGCGATGATCTCATATTTTGAGATTGAGCAGAGGCAACAACCAGGAAAATAACATACCTCTCCTGGTATACCAAGAACTCTATCACTTTCAGCACCATAAGCAAGCACAACCTAATTGATGGCATACGATTGTAATTATTCACATACAGAACAAAAAGAAATAAACTCAAAAGACTAAGTGATTTTAAACTTGTCCCTTACCACATTATAAATTTGGCGGAGCTCATACAAAGAAATGGAGGATCCAAGAGTCACATTCCCAAAGAATGAGCACCGTTCATTACGTGCAACCCGAGAAAATTGGTTGGTGACAATCTGTTGCAAGTTTTCTGGTCAAATGGCTCAATTAAGATGATTTTTTTTTTCAGATAAAATAAAGTAAATGCTGACACAAGGTGGTAAAATACAGTCATTATAAGGGCCATTTTGTATTGTCAAAATATCAATGATTAACCTTTTACTATTTATCTCCCTCTATCTTAATCATTAATTTATTATCTGCTTTCTTCATTAGTAATGTGTAATTCCAGATTTCCAGGCTTCTATGCCATGAAATTCATCAGCATTTCTGCAGTGGGACATAAAGAATCCTATATCTATTAGCAAACGCATACAATATTACTAGAACTTATAAAAATATATCAAACTTGTCCTAGCCCAAAAAAGAAGCAAACAGGCACAAACCAACAAAACATGATAGAGGATAAAAACTAACATCTACAAGTCCAAGCTAATACACACACGAAAAGTGATAAATAGATGTTGTAAATCTTGCAACACATACCTTTGTTTCAGGGTGATCAGGTGCTACCCCAGACCGAACCAATCCAAATGGTGTTGGCAGTCTATCAATGATGTCAACTTCTGCTCCTTCATGTGCTTTCAGCATCTATTAGTTTATTGCAGAAGTAATTTCCATCAAAAACGGATTCTTAGTCACTCTACAAATAGCACTAGCTTGAGAAAAACATTAAAGTCCATGTTTGTTTGGTTTCCGAAAGTAAAACCTGGTATATTATGAATAATTAAATTGATACCAATTCTTTATTCTGTTTGTAGCACCAAGAATTTCAAGTTTGTAGCATTAACATTGTTACTATGGTTTTCATTTTTTCTGTCCAGAAACACTTTTCAATCAAATATGGAGTTGAAGAATAATCCATATGTGATATGACTGTCAACAGTCAAATGTGAATTCTTTTTTCGGTATGTATGTATTTTGGGGGGTGGGGGTAGTGCATGACAACAACTGAATCATCTCAAACTACGAACATAAGGGATTCAGATGAAAGCTCCGGTCCTTGAATGAACGAATTAGCAAACACAAAGAAAATGGGGCCTTGCACTAACCAAAACCCCTATCTGTCCTGCTATAAGGTCCATGCTCAAAGCAAGCTTAATTGTGATTGAAGCTACAATTGAAGCTAGCATGAATTAATGAACACAACAGGACCATTAGGCATTGGTCCATGTTCATATAGATGATCCAAGACTTCCCAAACCAACTATGACAATTATGATGATTAGCCTATTGGGATACAAACGAGCAATGTATATCGGAATCAAGTTCTCTAAACGCAACCCCCATTAGTGAACTTTGATATTGATTAATTTAACAACTCAAACTCAAATGACTAGCTCAACTTCTCTGAAACGAAAATTAAAACTTATAATCAATAAATTATACCGCGCCAGCAGTCAATCATAAAAAAATGATCATCAATTACTTATTACCCCAAATTCAATGACGTCCATTTCTTCACATATACCTTTATAGAAACATACATACACACACAGAAGTACATATATATATATATATATATATATAAAGAGAGAGAGAGAGAGAGAGATAAGGGTGAGCAAACCTTCTCGGCGGTGTAAAAACCAGCAGGGCCGCTGCCGACTACACAAACACGCAATGATCGAACAGTAGCAGACGAAAACTTCCTAGCAATCATGGCTCTAAAAATGGCCATAGATGGTCGGAGATACAGATTCCTAACTAAAACTAGAATTTAATTTAGGGTTTTCCACGAGGGGGAAGAAGCTCTAAACTGCCATAACAGAATAATGGAGTTCAGTAGGATCTAGGATGGAAGGAGAGAAATTGGGTCAAATCTCATTCTCAGTTGTCTCTTGGGCTTTATGTTAATGGGCCCATTTATGAGAGTCCACCCAATAATTATTGGCCCATTTTTCTGAGGTCATCGGCCCAATGTAACTACAATGTTTAAAACTTTAAATACAAATATAAAAGTTTAATTTAATAATTTTAATTTATTTTGTATACCGGATGATAACAATAAATTAGAATAGGGATCAATGTTTCATATCTGACATGATTTTTATGCGGACCCATATGAACAGAGTGAAACAAAGCGAAACAACATTTGTTTCACAGGTGTGTTTCACTCCTGTCTCAAAAAACAACGTCGAACAAACCTATATTTTATTAATATATTGTACTATGAAACATCAAATGCAACCCCCCTCCCCCTTATATTTTATTTATTTTTTAAATTTTATTTATTGTATTTTATTTTCTTTAAACTTTCATTTTTTAACAGTTTCTATAATTTTGTTGATTTATATAGTTTATTAAATACTTAAAATAAAAAATATATATAGAGAAAATATATAAAATAAATTTTGAAAATATTATATAAACTTCATATTTTGGTTTAAGTTTAATTGTTTTGATGAAATGATATATTTTATTATAAAAATATTTATTTTATATTAATTTAATAAATTACATAAATTAAGGGGTGTTTGGGATTGTTTATCTGAAACAAAAACAACTTATGATTTTCTACAAAAGCATTTATCAACTTATTATAAATCAGAAGGGTTTAACTTCTTCAAAAACTCATTATTACCGATTTGGCATCGGTCTAAGTTGTTTATTCAAACACTTAAAATTGCTTATTACCGATACAACATAGAAATAAATCAATAAGTTATTTTTATAAACAATCCTAAAGACCCCTAAATCCTTGTATCTGATTTTCTTTATACATACCAAATTTACGTGCCATCGAAAAATATGTTTGGTAGGAGCAATAATCTTTCTATGAAATAGAATCTAAAAGGACCACGTGACGGCCGGCCAAGACGGCCGGCATAAACCTCCGCCGGTGAAATTCTGTTAAAATTACCAATCTACCCCTCTCATGGACAAATGGCAATTCATTTGGAATAAAAAAAAAAACCAAATAAACACAGGAAAATTACCTGATTATTTTATGCTAAATTTATTATTTAAAAATTCAAAATAATATTCTAAGTTAGAAAAAATAAAGAAGTCAAAGGGTATGACGGTAATTAACCAGGCCGTCCTAATAAATTTGGCGCCAGTACTGTTAACCGGTTTATCTCCGTCTCATTCGCTGTAGTCCTTCTCGCTACTGAATTTTCGAACTCCGCCACCGCCGATACCACCCCACCGACCACCGCCATGTTTACCACCGGCGAGATTCTCCAACAAACAAACGCCTTCCTCACAGAAGCACTCTCACAACCAGACCTCCGTCGTCGTATCTACTCCACCCTCCGGAACAAACTCTCTCCTTCTGTCCAACTCAACATCAAACACCTAAACCTCGCCGCTGAAACGCTTGAAAACGCCATTACCACCACCAACTCCTCCGTCAAGTCTTCTTCCCTCCGCCTCTCTGAAAAAGTTCTACTTTCATACTCCGAAAACCCATTTTCATCCTTCCTTCTCTCTCTTATCTACACTCTATGCCAATGCCCCATCGATGCCTCCCTTAGTCTCCTTGACTGTTTCCGAACTGACCCATCAACAGCGAGATCAGAAGTTGCTCCCCAAGTGTTCGAAGAAATGTTTCTAATAAATTTTTTACCTGTTCTTGAGTGGTACAATGAGCAAAGATCACGTATTTTATCTTCTTTATCTTCAAGTTCTGCATATGATAGTGATGACAATTCAATTGTCACGGATTCGGTTGTATCATGCACCACTTTACTGTCGAAAATGAACGGCAATCAAGCCTCGGAATTGAAGGAATTAGAGAGAGATTATGAGCAAGTTCTTGATGAAAATTGCAGGGTTTTTGCTGGGTATTTCGAAAAGATATTGGGAAATAGAGATGGGAACCGAGTAATCGATCCACCATTGGTGGTGCTTGAAGCAGTTCACATGGGTGATACATATGAGCACAACCAAAATGAGAAGAGCATATCAACCGAATTTGGATCAAAAAATGGACGGTATAATGTAATGTTCATTTTCCAGCTTATATCTTCTTGATCATTTCTAAAGTTTCTTAAAATGTAGCATCATCAGCAGATTATGGTTTTGTGTTCTTGACTGCTATGATCATGAATCTTTCACTAGCATAAACTTGGGATTATTTAAATTAAATTATAGGATGTTGGTCATTACTCATTGGGATATTTTACTTTCTTTGAAGTCTTCCGTATTACAAGTAATTTGTTCTGTTTTCTTTAGGTACTAGCTTCACCATGCCTGAATTTGTACAACTTCTTAGAATCTGCACCCGTTGATTGGGTCAAATAGTCCTTCGAACCAAAGCTCACATAGTCTTTAAGTTTTTTTTTTTTTAACATTATCCCCTTTCAATGGTTTGCAGTCCTACCTTCTGGTCACCATGGGTGTCTGCGCCAGGTTGCATGCACCTCGACTAATCCTATTGGCCCTAAAGTTAATAGTCGGGCAAACCCTCCGCTGGTGAGGGGACTTGAACTGTTGACCTCTAGGATTAAAACCAAGGTAGTTAAGCTACCCCTTAGGGTTGGTCTGCAAGGTTTGCAGTTCTGGACTCCTGGTTGTGATATCATCTTCTCCAATAGCAATAAAAAGGGTGTTCTTTTTTCCCTTCCTGCAAATCCCACATTCAGAAACTTCCTTAAATCCAGACTCCAGAGTTTTTGTCTTGGATCTTAAAGAAATGTATTTGTTTCTGTTTTCTACTTCCAATTTGACAAAGTCAAGCTATGATTACTAGTATGCTCCATGACTGAGTCCTATGTTTTTGTTATTTTATGCAGCCAATATGGACTGAGGGAGAACAATCTATTGAAATCCAAATCAACAAAGCCAAAACTCTCTCCAAGTTTCCATCTTTCTTGCCTGAAAGAGTCTCTCCTAGAGTTCTGACCAACCAGAGATCATCTTCAAGAACATCTAAACCGTCACCATATAAAGACAGCGGTTCAGAACCCGAGTCTGTTCACGACGACGATTCTTGCAGCACCTCATCCAGTGACTCTGATGCAGAAGTAAAGGTCCTAATCGATAACTACAAAGAAAAAAGAAATAATATTCTCCATTGTCGGACTGACTTACCTAAGCAGCATTTTGTCTTAACCACGAAAGCTGTCTTATTCTGTTTTTAGCAGGAAAAGAAGACAGAAATGGCATTGGTGGACTCGAAGAATAATCAATCTCAGAAACAGAAACAACCCATTTTAATAGAGTCGAGGTAAGAACTTCCATTTCATGAACTAGTTCTCTTTGCGTTACCTATTCTAAAAGCTGCTGGGGTCTTCACAGAAACAACCTCTCTACTTTTGAGGTAGAAGTCAGGTCTGCTTACATTTTACCCTCCATTGATCCCACCTCCAGGTGGGATATACTGGGCTCGTTTGGTTTGGTTTGTTCTAAATCTGGATTCGTTTTTTTTCTTATTGTGAAAAACCAGTTCTCTTGATCCTCTAATGGAAGACTATGATAACCAGATGAATGAAGGAAGGCATACACCACCTAAAGACTTTGTTTGCCCGATAACAACCCATATATTTAACGATCCAGTTACTCTAGAAACTGGTCAGACTTACGAGCGTAAAGCGATCCAACAATGGTTAGAAAGAGGGAATGCTACTTGCCCAATAACCCGACAGAAGCTTCACAGCACTCAACTTCCTAAAACAAACTATGTGCTTAAGAGGCTGATTGCAAGCTGGAAAGAGTTAAGTCCCAGAAATTCTGGTTTATCACCTGAGATTTCATATCTAGAAAACGAGCATGTATATATCCCTCAGTTGACTTCTCCCAACAGTGTGATAAGCCAAGCAACTATTGATGGAACAGTTAACGAACTCAGACTTACCATCACGAGTCTTTGTACTTCTGAGGTGTTGAAAGAGGCAGAAACGGCAGTTCTTAGAATCGAAAGATTCTGGCAAGAAACCAGTATGGAAGTGGAAATCCAAACTATGCTCTCGCAACCTCCTGTTATTAACGGGTTTGTGGAGATTCTGTTCAGTTCTATTGACACCCGAGTTTTAATAGCCACTGTTTTCCTCCTATCTGAGCTCGGATCAAGAGACAGCAGCGTGATCTCGACACTAACAAGGGTGGATTCAGATGTGGAATGTGTCGTTGCACTTTTCAAGAAAGGTCTGTTTGAGGCTGTGGTTTTGATCTACTTGCTTAGACCCTCTATCGCTAGCCTTCTTCAGATGGATATGGCGGATTCCCTTTTGAGTGTCATTAACAAGAGGGAGGATGAGTTCTTTAAGATGTGCATCAAACCGAAAGCAGCTTCAGTGCTCTTATTGGGACAGATCGTTGCAAGTGGTGATGACGATGCGATTTTTGAAGTCATTAGAAGGGTAATCTCAGGGAAGGTGATCGAATGTATTATCAACAGTTTGGAATCAGAGTGGACCGAAGAAAGAATCACAGCGATCTGTATACTATTGAGATGCATGCAGGAAGATGGAAAGTGCAGGAACATTGTTGCCGATAAGGCTGAACTTGCTCCGGTTTTAGAAAGCTTTGTTGGGTCGAATGATAAAGATCGGTTTGAGATCGTTCAATTTCTTTCCGAGTTGGTTAAACTAAACAGGTATTAATTCCTCAAATGTGATATTGACTTACAAACATAAACCTATGACTTCAGGTTTTAGAGGGAATTCCACGGGGTTCCACATATCTTAACATGGTATTAGAGCCAGGATTGGGGCACCATTGCCTCCTTTTGACGGGGCATGTTGGAATCCCACATTGGCTAGACATGGACCATCAAACTTTTATATATATAGGGTCAGGTTCAAGTGAAACCCGCAAAAAATGAAAAATTGAGGAACACTCTGGTAACTGTTCATCTAGACGGTATGCACATGTGTATACAAGTAATTTGTAAGCAATTTGTCCAGTATGCACATGTGCATAAAAACCAAGAAACAACTTTAATTACTTATATGCACATGTGCATACGGTCCAGATGAATGGTCACCGGGGTGTTTCTTAGTTTTTCATTTATTTTCAAGGGTTTTCCCCTGAACCTTCCTATATATATATATATATATATATATATATATATATATATATATATATATATATATAAGAATCTTCCCCCTCTCTATAAGGGCTCTTTTAAAGAGAATTCAAAGGGGTTCCACATATCTTAACATGGTTTCAGACAGGGTTGCGGCACCACCTAGCCTCCTTTGTGGGGGCATGTTGGAGTCCCAGTTTAGCTAGACATGGACCATCAAACATGTATATATAGGAACCTTCTCCCTCTGTATAATGGGTCTTTTAGAGAGAATTTAAAGGGGTTCCACATATTCTAACATTGATTTTCTTTCTTGCTTTTGTTACTATAGGAGAACATTCAACAACCAAATCCTGCATATCATAAAGGATGAAGGCAGTTTTAGTACAATGCATACACTCCTCATATATCTACAAACAGCTGCAGCCGATCAATTGCCTGTTGTTGCCGGCCTCCTTCTCCAACTAGACCTTCTGGTTTGACTCTATCTCCCTGTAGACATGTATGTATGCAACAAGATCAATAGAAGTAATTTAATTTACATGTATCCTTTCTTTTCTTGCAGGCAGAACCAAGAAAAATGAGTATTTATAGAGAAGAAGCGATTGATACTCTTATATCATGTCTAAAGAATTCAGACTCCCCATCTGCTCAAATTGCAGCTGCTGAGACTATTTTGTCCCTCCAAGGGCGATTCTCTTCTTCTGGGAAACCTCTTGTTCAGGCGTATCTTCTTAAACATGCTGGACTTGATAAAACTTATCGATCTACAATGCGAAGAGAACAACTTTCAGCCATTTCTGGAGAGGTTCAAGAAACTATGGTTTGTTTCTAGTCTTTTTCTCTGTTGGAGTCCCAAAATCGGCTAGACACAGGCCATCAAACCTACCTACCTATATATATATATATATACATATGTACGGAATTCCCCTCGCTCTATAAGGGCTCTCTTAGGGAGAGATTTAAAAAGGTTCCACGTATCCTAACATGGTATCAAAATGAGTCTAGCACCACTTAGGAATTCGACAACTCTTTTGCCTCTGTCCTTGGGAGCACTGTTTAGCCTCCATTTGAGGGGGTGTGTTGGAGTCCCACATCAGCTAGACATACCATCAAACCTCTATATATGTAGGAACCTTCCCTCTCCCTATAAGGACTCTTTTATAGAGAGATTAAATAACAATCCACATATCCTAACAGCCATGCCAAATATTTGAGCTCCATTTACATCGACATTATCGATTTCTATTGACAGGAAGAAGAGAAAGCTGCCGAGGAATGGGAAAGAAAGATGGCTTTTGTTTTAGTGAGCCATGAATTTGGTCTTATTTTTGAGGCTTTATCAGAAGGATTAAAGAGTAGATACGCAGAAATATATTCGGCATGCTTTGTGTCTGCGACATGGCTTGTACACATGCTCAGAATTCTTCCTGACATGGGAATTCAAGGAGCAGCACGAATTTGCTTGCTTAATCGCTTTGTGTCGATCTTCAAGTCTGCAAAAGACACAGAAGATAAGGCTCTTTCCATGCTTGCTCTTAGCAGTTTCATCCATGATCCTGGTTAGCATCTATCCATGACTAAATTTCTTGAAAACCCCAAAAAAAAGATTCAGAAAAGCATGGAACTTAAACAGTTATTACATCTAATCTCTGCTGGATTTCAGATGGGCTTCGGGATATAACCACCCACATGAAAGAGATCTTGAAGGGTCTGAGGGAATTCAAAAAGTTGTCTAATGTGGCATTCGAAATGCTTAAAGTCTTTTCAGAAGGGAGTGAATCTAGCGCTGTGAGTTTTTCGTTTTGGGCGAAAAAATGAAACCGAAAAGAACTACAAGAAGATCAGCTTTATTTCACACCACATATGTCTAAATGTTCTAATAGACTGCTTTATAGGTTATAAGTTTATATGACCAAACAATTAATTGTCCTATATAAAAGTGTTACAATAAGTTGATAGGACCTTTTTGGGCTTCCTAACATGTTAGTTAGGACACTTTTGAAATAAAATAACAGGACATTTCTGACGAGTGCCTTATGAACACATCTTTTTATACGACATTTGTTTTTATAAGACACCTTTTCAGATAGTGTCATATAAATATACTTATAGGACACGTTATTTTAAAAGTGTCCTAAAAAACTTGTTAAGATGCCCAAAAATATCCTATCAACTTATTGCAACACTTTTACATAGGATGCACAATTATTTGGTCCTATAAACTTAAGTCTTAAAAAGCAGTCTATTGGGACATTTAGACATATTTGACGTCCTATAAAAGCCGATTTTGTTGTAGTGAAATTTGATATATTGTCCTGGTTGCTAACTAGTCGTTCTTCATGGGCATCAGGATCTATGGAATCATAAAGAACTAACCCAACAAGATTGTAGCATGAATGGTGAAGTTCTATCAATAGTATGTTACAAAGACAAAGTCTTTTCAGGCCATTCAGATGGTACAATAAAGGTAACTCTTTTGCTCTTTCTAGACCATACCATAAAACTGCATAATCTGGGGTTTACATCTTTGGTTCTGAAAGTGATTCTTTAACTGAAATGATGAAGGTGTGGACCAGTAGAGCTAGTGTTCTATATCTTATCCAAGAAATCCGAGAACACTCGAAGGCAGTCACTAGCTTGACTGTTCTACAGTCTGGGGATACATTATATAGCGGTTCACATGATAAAACTGTCAGGGTAAAAGATAATTCTTTCTATTTCTATCTCGTTAGTTTCAAATACTTGTATGATTTGTGATGGAGTCCCAAATCAAATGGACTTGGACCCTTTTCTCAGTAAGGGCTCTTTTTGACAATTTGATGGTCCGATTCTGATGTGTTTCATCTCTCATGATAAACTAGGCCTGGTCTATTAAGGAAACACTTCAATGTGAACAAGTGTATGATGTCAAAGATCATGTTAACAATCTGCTAGTTGCAAATAGCATCTCATGCTTTATACCTCAAGGCGCTGGAATCAAGGTACGTTTTTGTCTATAATATGGTTTAATGTACGGTAACTTCTGTTATAGAGGTCAGGTCTGCGTACATCTTATCCTCCCCAAACCCCACCTCTGAGTAGGACACACTGGGGTCATTCAGTTTGGTAACTTCTGTTATAGAGGTCGGGTCCATGTACATCTAGTCCTCCCCAGATCCCACTTGGGTGGTGGGTCATTTGGTTTGTAAACTTCTATTATTATAGAGGTCAAGTTTGCATATATCTTTACCCTCTACTTCTGTTATAGAGGTGAGGTCTGCGTACATCTTCCCCTCTCCAGACCCCACCTCAGGGTAGGATATACTGGGGTCGTTTGGTTTGGAAAATTCTGTTATAGAGGTCAGGTCTACGTATATCTTTATCCTCTACAAACCCCACCTCAGGTTAGGTGGGATATACAGGGCTTGTTCGGTTTGGTAACTTTTATTATAGTTACTTCACGTAGCTGAAATGTTTCATCAGATACATTCATGGAGTGGAACATCAAAACTACTGAATCCAAGTAAATACGTCAAGTGTTTGGCTCTTGTTCAGGGAAGATTATATTCGGGATGCCAGGATAATAGCATTCAGGTATAGTTTAGCATGGTTTTCGTGGTTTATTTTTCTGGGGTTCACTGTAACATCACTATAATCGAACTTTATGCTTGTTTACAGGAAATCGACTTGGCAACCGGCACATTGATTTCCATCCAAAATGGCTCAAGAAAACTACTGGCTAAAGCGAATCCGGTCCATGCCTTGAAAGTTCATGATGGACTCATATACTCTGTCGGTTCTTCTTTAGAAGGAACTGCATTAAAGGTATTAGCAAGATTATGCTTTTCAATTACAAGTTACAACCATGTACCTCAAACCAAACTCGTGAGAAAATGTGGAACCCCATTAGATTACTCTCCAAAAGAGCTCTTCAGGAGAGAAGCGAGGTTCCAACATATATTGAGGAGAAATGGTTCGAGTCTAGCCGATATAGGCCTCTAACACGCCCTTCCGGTGGAGGCTAGATGGGCGCAAATTATCCCAAGAGTGATGAGAGAGAGTTAGAGGAGTACATGTAGCAGCAGGCAGAAGCTAGTGCTACTAATGGGCCCGGGCTTCTAACTAGTTTGAGTTCGCGTTCCCTTTCTTTCAAAGGAATCCCTTTCTTCTCGACCTGACGACCGAACCTGCGAATTTTCGTTGCGAAATCTCACCTTTTGGAAATCTCAAAGAAAGGAAAGTTGGAGTATACGTTTTTTTAAAGACCTCTCCCTTGTACATTATTCTAATCTAACAATTAGGTAGGACACTCGTTTGCCCCGAGATGTCAAGTCCCTCGAGTGGTAAACCTTGGCTCTAATACCATGCAAGAATATGTGAAACCCCGTTAGATTATTCTCCAAAAGAGCTCTTAGAAGGCAGGTTCCAACATATATTAAGGAGAAATGGTTCAAGTTTAGCCAATACATAACAAAACTGAATTAAACGTACCCAGTATAGAGAAATGGTTCAAGTTTAGCTAATATGAGACTCTTAACAAAACCAAACCAAGCATACCCGATATAGAGAAACGGTTCAAGTTTATACCCGATGTAGAGAAATGGTTCAAGTTTAACTCATATGGAACTCTAACAAAACCAAACTAAACCTACCCAGTCTAGAGAAATGGTTCAAGTTTAGCTAACATTTCTAACAAAACCAAACTAAACGTACCCTGTATAGAGAAATGGTTCAAGTTTAGCTGATATGGGACTCTAACAAAACCAAACTAAACATACCCAGAGGTAGGGTCTATGGAGGGTATGATATACACAGATCATACCTCTACCCTTAAGGGCACAATTACCCTATTAATGGATTTCCTTCATTGAATCAATCTGGTTTCTATTTTTTCTATCCGGTGCTATATCGAGTTTTCTTTTGTTTTCTTGAAGATATGGAATGCTTCAAACTACACTTTAAACCAATCGGTGTCTTTGGGGAGCGAAGTGCGCACGATGGTCATTAGTTCCGATATGATTTATATGGGTTGCAAAGGAGGGGTTGTGGAAGTATGGTGTAGGAAGAAACTCACTAGAAAAGAAACCCTACAAACTGGTACAAATTGTAAAGTTGTTTGCATGGCTCTAGATAGCAAGGAAGATGTCTTGGTGATTGGAACCTCTGATGGAAGAGTTCAGGTACTTCTTTCAGTTTACACAATTCTTTCAGTTCATTTTATTGAACAAAATCGGCTTTATAGGACGCTAAATATGTCTAAATATCCTAATAACTGCTTTATAAGACTCAAGTTTACAGGAATAGATAATTTTGTCGTATGTATGTAAAAGTGTTGCAACAAGTCTCGACATTTTAACAAGTTTTTTAGCACAATTTTGAAATAAAACATAAAAATTGTCTTGTAAAAACAAGTGTCCTATAAAAAGATGTGCTCATAGCACCTTTGTCAAAATTGTTCTATAAAAAAGCTAATAGGACATTTTATTTCAAAAGTGTACTAAAAAACTTGTAAAGATATCCAAATGCGTTCTAACATCCTCTTGTAAGACCTATATATTGGTCCTATAAACCAGTCTATTAGGCTCTTAAATATTTAGACATATTTGGCATCCAGTAAAGCTGATATTGTTGTAGTGTCTCATCTTTCAAAAACCCTCTTCTGTACACACTTGCAAGTTGAGGGTTTTCACGAGACCAGCCGCTCTAAGGACATGTTTGCATACATCTCACCTCCACTGGACCCCAACTTTGGATGGAATCTACTTGACTCGTTTAATCGGGTTTGGTTCTTTCTTCATTTACCCTATTGGCATATGTTTTGCAGGCATGGGGAGTGAGTTAAAGATCTCGGTGTAGATTATGGACAATAGGAACGATAAAACGAAGGCATATTTGACTGAAATACATTTTTAAAGGTTTTCAGGGTCGAGGTTTGTTCAAAGAAGGTGATATAATTTATACATGTATAGTTTCTAATTATTTGTAATACAACTTAGCGTAAACGTACGGTTTGTCTATTCAAGATGATATGAGGTTCTGAGTTTGAATATATTCTTTTGTAAATTTCCAGTATTATATCAATAAAGAGTCTCCCTTCGGTATCTAGAAAAACAACCTTATGTTACTATATTGTTTTGTGTTTGTATAAATGATTCTTTGGCAAAAGCGGATAATATCATATACGCAGTCAGGCCTAAAAGCCCGATTAAGCTAAGTATATTCTTATGGCCCGAGAAAGGCTGATTGAGCCCATTTTCACACTCAATTCCCAACCTAGCTCGGGTTTTGTAGGCATGAGATCTTTTTTGCTTACTAAATACAGGTTGGCCCCGAATGGACATAACAGTCCAGGTCAAAAGTGTCACCATGTAATTGGTTACGACATAACCAGTCCAGGCCTCTAGCCTAAAATGTGTAACTGATAGTCCCTTGACCAAATCGTAATTAATAGGGACCAACCGATTATAACCGGCCTTTAACCACTCCCTCTTTAGCATGTCAATTGTAATCGATCTCCCTCAACTCATTAGGCCATCAATCTAGAATTACATTTGTGGTTAAAGGGTATTCCTACAAATGATGGATCTACTTTCTAACCATAGTATTTGGTTTTTGTCAAACATATATATATATATATATATACACATACATATATATAAAGGAGGTTGAAACGAAAATGGTAACTAAATAAGAGAATATGAAAACGGCCAAATCATGTACAAAATCACATGTGATTTTTACATTAACCATCAACAAAAGGGTGTGCGAGGGACGTGGCCCGCGGCCTCAGGTCGCGGCCAAAGTCACGTGAATCTTATGTGATTTTATACGTGATTTTAGTGTAAAATCACGTTTGATTCGACCTTTTAAGGTGTTTTCCATAAATATTTCAACTTATTAGGTTGCATTGGTTGCACAAATACGATGGGTTGCATTTAAAACAAACTCTCTCTCTCTCTCTATATATATATATATATATAAAGAGAGGGGGGGGTTGGGTTCACGTGAGACCAGACTATTTTCATAAGACCCGTGAGACCACATTTTTACACTTGAAACTTCACAGCAAAAACACTGTGAAGATTACCTTCACAACATTTTGCTGTAAAGTTTCAAGTGTAAAAAACTGGTCTCACGAAAACAGGTTGGTCTCACGTGATCCACCCTATATATGTATATATATATATATATATATACATATATATATACATATATATATAGATTTTGGAATTAGAGGTGTTTTTATATCAACATTACTGGTTGATCCAGTTGAAAATCTAGAAGGAGTAAATGGAAAAGATCCAAAATTTATATCTACTGAACCATCATCATGTTCTATAATTCTTGATGGTTGTTTTGAATTATCTAATTGTTTAGGTGG
>NC_037544.1:36471276-36498227 GCF_001531365.2 Cynara cardunculus var. scolymus | reverse complement strand
TATGTATATATATATGTATATATGTATATATACATATATATATACATATATATATATATATGTATATATATATATATATGTATATATATATATATATATATATGTATATATATCCTGCAATTTTAGGGAAAAAAAACAAGGCTAGTATCATAAACTAGAAAAAATAGCAAGGAATTGATTGCATAAATCATCTTCTAAGGTATAACAAGCAATCTTTCCCATGTACATAAGAACACCTTTTAACATTAAGCCAAACCAAACAAACAAACCAACCCGGTATATCCCTTCGAACAACAAAGCAGATAAAGCGACACCCTTTTTTTCGTCTCTTTGGGTTCTTGTTTTAGAGTACAAAACATCATGCAAGAATTCCGATGCATATCTTGATTCAAGAACTCGTTCATGATTTGACGCACTTTATAACGAAAGAAAGTGATTTCACACCGAGGCATCCAAGCTGGTGTGATTCCGTCAATAGAACCAAATGTCAATTTCCCCAAGTTCCTTATGCTCGGTAACTTACCCATCTTCTCGAAATGGCTCGGAGCTTTCTTGATGATCGGTGGCAGCACATAAAGCTTTCCAGATGGGTACTAACATTTTCAAGGGCGGACGGAATTCCTGAAAAAGATGCAAGTTCAAAACACCACGAGAAACCAGAAAATTATGGAGGGTTGAAGTGGATTGGAAAGGATCAAAGGAACAGATAATGTTCCCATGGATTAGTAGATGGTAAGGAGTAAGAACAAAATGCATCAAAATGTAACGATATTTAGTGTAATGATGAATCTTTTTCTCAACAAACGTTCAATTTTTCCTATTTTGTACCCATTTTTACAAGATAAATGATTTTTCAGCCTACGTGGCATCTGTTGATTTCAATGTGACATTTTGCCACGTTATCAAGATCTACAAAATAACTTGACATCTATGTCATCAATACTTACAAGATTTACCGGTTATGGTCAAAATGCATGCAAAATATAAAAAATTGAATAGTTGTCCCAAACAAACACACTCGAAAGTAGGGTCTAGGAGGGGTAGGATGTAGGCAGACCTTGCCTCAACCGCTAGGATCAAGAGGCTGATTATGTGAAGACCCCTGGTGTATGCGCAAGCATACAATAAGATAGGTAATATAACAGGTAATCATGAAAATATAACAGTTAGAAAATTGATCTTTACGTTAACTAGGAACTAAGGCAAAATGCGTTGCCTTTTTGGTGCATTTTCGCCTAGATGGTAATGATTAACAAGAACTCCAACGACGTTACCTTGAAAACGAGGGTAAGCTCATCTTTCTCGTGTACTATGAGAGATAGGCACCAACAACAAGTAACTGGGGTAACGCATTCATTCAGCACGGGTTTAAGAATCTTGCTTACCGGAATAAAGCACCGGTTTATCCTTCCACTATAATCATGCAGAAAAGAAACAATTCCATTAAGGAAGTTGTATGGTAAAAAGGATCATAAAAACAAACGCCTGGTATGTGGTGATGTTCAGTGATGGTTAACGATTTAATAATGGACAAAATGCATCAAAATGCAATGAAGTTTGTCTTATGATGATTTATTTTCTCAATCAATGTAAATAAGTTTCAAATTTTCTTTTTTAATGTAACAAAGTTTCAAATTTTCCTTTCCTTTACCCATTTTGACCGTTAACCTGCTATCTTCTAACATGTCCACTTTGCCCTAAACCTTTCATAAACGGTTATCCACATCATTAAATGTTACTCCCTCTATCCCAAAACAAATGTTCACGATGAAAATGACACACAGTCTTAGAAATGTGCAATTATTACACTTCTTAAATAATTAAATGACACTTTTACCCAATATAATAGAGAGACTTTTTCCATCTCATAATTAAGGATAGAAAGGGAAATATGGGAAACTTACTTTTGAAAGTGGACACTTGTTACTTATTTGGAGCGGAGGGAGTACAAGATTAGCAGGTTACTTATTAAAATTGGTACAAAGTAGGAAAATTTGAAACTTCGTTACATCAATTGAGAAAAAAATACTTTGTTCACTAAATAGAAACTAAACCAAACTTTGTTGCATTTTCCCTTTAATAATTTTTGTTTTGTTCTTTCTTTTGCTTTTAGTATGTGAGTATAAAAGCATCCAAGCATATTGATATACCCCTGCCGCTATAGAAACGAACATGGCCGTCAGCAAGCTTTTTACATGGAAAGAACAGAAAACTCAGGTTGGTCATGTGTGTATACATACATACATATATATATTATATAGGGTCAGGTTCAAAGGAAAACCACAAAAAATTGAAAAACTAAAAAACACCCTAGTAACAGTTCATCTGTATGTATGCATATGCATACAAGTAATTTGTAAGCAACTTTTCCAGTTATGCACAATATGCACACATGCCTAGAACCAGGAAACATCTTCAATTACTTGTATACACATGTGCATATTGTCTACAATATGGGTGTTCTTCGGTTTTTCATTTTTTGGGGGGTTTTTCTTTGAACCTCACTATATATATTGAATATATAAAATTTATACACGGAAAATACTCATGTATACTCCACACCTCTTTGTGAGGTTTGAACCCTTGCCCAGGGAGGTTAGGGTCAAATAGCCCTTTGGTTTGGTTGTGTATATTTGTTATGCGCATACGTGCCAAAATCTTGGAAATGTTAGGTTGAATGCAATACCTTCCGTAACGAGTTTCAAGCTGGACTCCAAACGCCGGCATAATTATGACAGATTCTGAAATAAACCAAAGGAAAAGAAAGCGTGATGAGGCCGATAATAGTTCCAAATATATAAACACCAGATAGATTGTAAGTTTTTAACAGTTCATGCATGTTGTAAGGATGAAAAATGCAACATACCAACAGCAATTAAAAGCTACTTTTATGTGTTCCGCCTTATCTTTTCATTTGTTTTCAATGTATTTATTTTTCTTATTTTTTTTGTGTTTCATTCACCATATGTTAGTCTATATTCCCTCTACCTGTTTGCTCACACTCGTGCACAAGCTAGGGGTCTTCACTGAAACAACCCCTCCACTCTTAAAGGGTAGAGGTCAGGTCTGCGTACATCGCACCCCTAGACCCTACATTCAAATGGGATTCACTCAGTCAATTTGGTTTAATTTGGCTTCGTCTAATGAGAAAGGACAGCAATGTCCAAAAAACAAAATCGGGGTCACACTAATTGAGGCAAAAAGAAGAGAGCACATTGCTCCTAGTTGAGCGCCATATTGGTAATCAAGCATCGTCTTTGGGAAATGATACTCAATTAGGGTAAGCAAAAACAAAGATTAATATAGAAAAAACTGAAAATACCCATTTAGCATTCTGGTATAAAATATATGTATCAAATTCCACATAGGGTCAAATTTGCTACAAAATGAGACTTATGACCTGGCTTTAACGTACTCAGAGTGATGAACCCATTTCAGATCCTCACCTTTCACAATCGAACTCCATATAAGCAATTTGATCAGGACGGCACCAAAAAATACGCTCCAGATAACAGTTGTGACTGGTTTCCCCTGTATGTAAGAGAAGATCGTTACATGTAACTTGAGCAAAATATTAATTATTATATCCTAGCAAGATTAAAATCCAAGTCAAATTCCAGTCTTTAGGTTGTATGAAAGACTAAGGGCCTATTTGCTAGCAGCTTAACGAGTTTAATGGGACTTACAGCTTATTCAGTCAGCTATATATGATCATTTGGTAGTGGCTTAATGATATAGAAAATGGCTTATTCAGTAAGCTTTTAAGAAGGGGGGCTTTATGCAGAAAGTCAAGTTTTTCCAAACCTGCCCCTCCCAATCAAAAAACACGCTTCTTCCATCTACGAAAAAACCTTCCCAAACAAAAATCTTCCCAATTTATAGAGATAGATTAATCAACGCAGACAACTTAATGGAAAACCAACAAACAGCCCCTAAGAAGTTATATCTAGAATGATAATTTCATTGTAAAGATCTCAAATGTCATGCATCCTATAAAATTAGTATGTATAGTCAAAGTGTATATCAAACAAACCCGGTATGTCCCACCTGAGGTGGGGTCTGGGGGTAAAATGTACACGGATCTTACCTCTATCCTAAAGAGTAGAGCAGTTGTTTCGAATCAAAGATGTCCACAACTTGCAATAACCACACATTGATCACATTGTATATAGATACATATGACAATTGTGGAAATATACTCGATACCTTACATTCAAAATTGGCAAGAAACAATCACAACAAAATGTATCTAATTTCATAAACACGTAAAACACACAATATTGAACAAAATTATAGTAACTAATTAAGTAACTTACATATAAGTATACCTTTTTGAAATGGAGAAAGGCAGCATATGCTACAAGAAGCACCACAAACAGGTATATGGCAATTGGCTTCACAACACTTCTCCGAGCAACAATATGATGAGTGTCGACAGCGTGGGACGGGAGAAACTTACCATCATCATGTACATACGTAAACTTTGCATTTGAAATAGTCAACGGCTCCGCCATTTTACAACCAAATCAGGGATAATTAATCCGACATTGGCTTCTCCTTTGACATCGTAATCACAATTACAATCTAAATGTCACCGTGTACCCTGAAATAAGCAAACTTTAATAAACCCTGATTTGGTAAAATTTCCCAAACAAAGAGGGATCTATGGAATGGAAGTTTCTATATCAACGCCTTGGAATATAATATTTATTTTCATAATGTAATACTACAAAACAGACCTTGTTATAATTAGACTTTCCAGTTATAATTATTCAATACTCCCCCCAAAATAAGTGTCTACTCTGCGATTTTATTTTATCCCAAAGTATCAGCACATTTTAGTTTATATGCCAATTGAATTCACTAAAGATTGAAAATCAAATGATAGAACTTGACCTATTCACATGGTGCGTTTACACCAATTTGGTACAAGCAAATGATAATGAATCCTACAAACATATTATCACAATTTTTTTATAGAAAGCAGATTATAGTAAAATGCAAAAAGTACAAAAAATACTCATATATTGAATAATAAATGGTGAACAGATCAAACGATACTTGAGCAATATGACAAAACTGTTAACTAAATTGAAATTTTAGATTGTTTGAATGAGAAACCTGTAATCCAACCAGAAGACAGAACTAGCGATGGAGCGCCGGAGCCTGGAACTCGTTGCTAGGACTGGAACTCGCCGTGATTGAGGATTTCTCGGTGGAAATCGCCGGCTGATGCGGTGGTTCATGAAATCTACGCCTGAACACTTTTGTAGAGCAAATAGTCCAGGCCTACATTGGGCTTAAATTAAAAAAAAAAAATTTAGTAAATATTTATGTTCATATTTTTATTTTTATTTGTTTTCAAATAAATATTTGTTTTTTAAAAATAATAAATATTAAGCGATTTGGACCCTTGATCATTTTTAATCTTAGCTCATAAATTATGTTTTAGAAAAAAATTGATCTAATGTATCTAATTAGTGTTGATCTAGTGGTTCTTTTCGATTAGAATTGATTCAAATGTAGGCATTACTTCTTACCCTTCTCATTGTAACTTAATGTTTATGAACCAAAATGATTGAACAACTGAAATGGAAACCAAATAAAAAGGACAATGTCAAATACTGTTTGTTTACCTTTTAATAGTTCCATTAAGAGGCAGTCTCTGAATCGTTAAGAGGTGAATCTTGTTTGACAGAAAAAAAAAAGTTTGCTTCTTAATGGTTCCAAAACTCTCTTAATGATTTTGTATATCGGGTCTCCATTAACCAATCAGCGTCCTACTTTCATTCTGAACAATTACCAAACAATTTTACTTCATTTTGCCTTATATCATGAGAGTTTCTTAATCATTATATACTAAATCAATCAGCAACTGTCAAACAATCTCTCGACTGTTTCAATTAACAAGGAAAACGAAGAACAAACTATGATTCAAGATGCTAGAATTCCCCCATATAAAATCCACTAATTTCTGCATACCCTACTCTCCCCTTCTAAACCTTATTTATAATACCAATTTATTTAGAATTACCCAATTACCCCTTCTAGAATGTGTAGCATACTATTAGGTTTGACCTTTAGACGGATGCATGACACTTTCATTCTCATTAGTTCCCAACTCATATTTATATCTGTTTTAAAATAAGTGGTTATTTTTAGAAATAACTAATTAGGGGCTATGCATCATTCTACTCTATGTCTAATTGGGGGTTCGTAGAAAGTTATTCGATCTAATTTAAACCAACCGATCCAATTAGAACCAATCAGTTATAATCAGATATCTAATTATAATTTGATGGGGTCAGAACCAAAATTTCAAGATTCAAATTGGATCAATCAGTTATTGGATGACAATGCATAATCCAATAAAATAGAAACGGTCCAATCCAAATGAATATCCAATTTATCATCCAATCAGTGTTCTGTAAATTACTATATATAATCATTAACATTTTACAATGTTGTTTATATTTATATGCAGTGTTTTTTAATAACTTAATAAATTATTGATTGGAATGATGGATTAATTGGATCAAATTACTAAATGAATTTCAATTTGATCTAATGGATAACCAGTAGTAATATCCAATGGATGAACTGTTTCGATCCAATCATTGGATTGGATCAGAATAGTTGGATTTAATTAGGTAATAAATCCAACATTCAACGCATGATTTGATTGGATCAAATCCATCCAAATAAATTGGATTTCAACCAATAAGCTCTCTATGTATGATTAAATTGATACATTAGCTTGGAAAAACCGATTTATACGGTATACAATTATGCGACAAAAATACAACAACCCCGTAAAGCAATTTTAATAAATACTTGATAAATAAATTCACTTGTTTTTTGTTGTAAAATATGTGTGAGGAAAAAAGTACGTAAAGATAAAAATCTAAGAGGTTGTTTGTTTATATCTTAATTGTTCCATTAAGAGGCAGAATTTGGATCTTGAAGAGATGTATTTTGTTTGGTAAAAAAAATCTATTTCTCAATGGTTCTAAAATGTTCTGAATGATTTAGTATACGGAATCAATGAAGTTTTGCTTGCTCTTCACTCGAAACTTGAGTAAGAAGTAGATCTTTTTGGAGCAGCACCAAGTCAAGATGAGACGGATCAACCCCTTTTCTTTGCGTCAAATATCTTTATGGGCTTCATTTAACCATTCAACACCATAATTTCGTTGTAAATAATTACCAAACAATTATATTTTATTTTGCACTATATCATGAGAGTCTCTTAATCATTATGACCACTTAATCATTATACTAAACCATCTAGCAACTATCAAACAACCCCTAAGACTATTTTCAACAAATTTTTTTAAAAATATATTTAAAATGGAAAATAAAACTTCAAAATTTCTAAAACGAAAAGGGAAAATTGCACCAAAATGGAACCAACTCTCATCTAATTCTTATTTTGGGGAACCAACTTTTAAATTCGTCATTTTGGGAAACCAACTTTCAAATTCGTCATTTTGGGGGAACCAACTTGCACCTGATTCCTATTTTGGGGAACCAACTTTCAAAATCGTCATTTTGGGGAACCAACTTGCAAACGATTCTTATTTTGGGGAACCAACTTTCAAAATCGTCATTTTGGGGAACCAACTTGCACCTGATTTCTATTTTGAAAAACCAACTTGCAAAATAATTAAAATAACTAAAATTCGTTTTTTTCCAAAAATTAATGCAATAAAATCTATTTTTCATTTCAAATTTCGTTTTTTTTAATTAAGATATCAAATTGAACATTTAAAAAAAAATTCAAATTACCACAATAAAAATTATTTTTTACTAATGCAAAAGAAATCAATTTAATATAGAAAAAAATTAATTGATGCAATTGGTTAGATATAAAAATCTTGAATGTGATATTTAATATTTGTTTTTTATTGTATCAATTAAATTTTTTTCTATTAAATTGATTTTTTTGCATCAGTAAAAAACAATTTTTATTGTGGTAATTTGGATTTTTTTTAAAAATATTCAATTTGATATCTGAATTAAAAAAATGAAGTTTGAAATGAAAAATAGATTTTATTGCATTAATGTTTGGAAAAAAACGAATTTTAGTTATTTTTCTATAATTATTTTGCAAGTTGGTTCTCCAAAATAGGAATCAGGTGCAAGTTGGTTCCCCAAAATGACTATTTTGAAAGTTGATTCCCTAAAATAAGAATCAGGTGCAAATTAGTTCCCCAAAATGACGATTTTGAAAATTGGTTCCCCAAAATAAAAATTAAATGAAAATTGGTTCCATTTTGATGCAATTTTTCCAAACGAAAATACATTTAACTCTAACATATTCTTCAAAATTTATCCAAAATGGAGAATGAAACTTTAAAATTTCTAAATAAAAACATATTCAACTCCAACAAATTTTCTATTTTGGAGATTACAATATTGATTATATTATTAGACTATTTATTTCAATTAATAAAATATTTTATCTTATTAGATTGGAAATATAATAAATAATATTCCTCTCTTATTATAATTATTTTTTGGTGTTTTCCAATTTTGGAGATTTTTGAAGCACCTCCAACAGCTATGCTATAATTTTTCAAAAAATACAGTATCAAAAGTTAAAATCTCTAAAAATACATTCAACTCCAACAATTACTCTATTTTAACAATTCCATCATCAACTATATTATTAAAATATTCAATACATTTAATAAAATATTATTTATATCTCCTAAAACCTTAACTTCAATGTCTTATATTGGTAAGAAACAGTTAAATATTATTTTTCTCACTTAAATATGGAGTTTTAGAAATTTCTTCAAATTGGAGATTTCTACTATCTCTTTATTCTTTTATATATTTCAGGGGTTGTTTGTTTACCTCTTAATAGTTTATTAAGAGACAGTTTCTGAATTGTTAAGAGGTGAACCTTGTTTGTCAAAAAAAAAGTCTTACTCTTGATGGTTCCAAAACCCTCTGAATGATTTTGTATCATGAGTTTCCCTTAACTATTCAGCGCCCCAATTTAGTTGTAAATAATTACAAACAATTATATTTCACTTTACACTATATCATGAAAGCTTCTTAATCTTTTTGACCACTTAATCATTTTGCATCTAACTATTCAGCAATTGTCAAACAGTCCATTAACATATGTTGGAACAATAATATACTCTAAATCTCCAAAATCTTTATTTTTAACATAGCTGGAGATGCTTTTAGAGAATCTCTATCAGATTCTCTATTTTGGAGAATCAAAAATCAAAAATTTCAAAAAAAAAGTTATATTCATCATCGATCACTTATCCATTTTGGACGTTACAATATAAATTATATTATTTAATATTTTTTAAATAATATTATATCTCCATCATGTACATTTAATTTCAAAAAATTTCATTGGTATAAAGAATAAAAAATAATTTATTCTTCATAGGTAATTATTTTTTGAGATTTCTCCAAATTTGGAGAATTTCACACTCTCTCCCTACTTTCTTCATTCTGGAGAAGGTTTTGGTGAATCTGTTGGAGCAAAAATCCGTAAAATCTCTATTTTAAAGAATCTGTTGAAAATACTCTTACATTTTCTCTCATAATTTCATCAATTTGGAGAAGGGTTTTTAGAGAATCTGTTGGAACAAAAAACATGTCCAAAATCTCTATTTCTTAATTTTCGAGGTTTTTTCAACATTTTTTTTAAAACCTTCTGATATTAAAAAAAGGTATAAGAAAGAATGTAAAATTATCTAAATTATTTTTTATTTTTTTAATTATAATCTTTGAAATTAAATAAATAAGAGATAGAGAAAATATTTTATAAAATATATAGAATATCTCAATAATATAATTTATATAATTATTTTTTATTTTCTATTTTTTCTAAATTTACTTTTGATTCCATTTGGGAGATGATATGGCGAGGTGCACAGTAACGGGAGTTGCAGGCAATCGGACCCGAACGGTTATTTATAATTAGTTAACAATTCGATTCAGATCCGCAGTCCAGAACCGTATAAATAGGCGTACCAACCTACCAACAGTCAGTCGCACTGAAAACGCAGCATTATCGCCGGCCGATCACCGTTAAAGAGAATACGATTCACAGAAAAATGGCTCCGATCGCTGTTGGTGACACAATTCCCGATGCTACTCTTGCCTACTTCGATGAACAAGATCAGATGCAGAATGTCTCCATACATTCTCTGGCCTCCGGCAAGAAAGTCGTTATATTTGGCGTTCCCGGCGCTTTCACTCCTACTTGCAGGTGAAAAACGTTTAAAATCCTCTCGTTTTATTTTTCTATTGAATTTTTGGATTGTTTTGCGGTGTATTTGGTAGAACCTCCTAAGCTCGAGCATGTCGGGGAAATTTTGCATTTCAGATGCATTAGTGTTGAGTCATCATCCGGTTATCGACAGATTTGATTGAGAAATTAATAGAATTAAATATACTCGATAACTCGAATGAATTTGAACGTTAGGTTTTTTTTTTTAATTGTTGATTCCCTAAACACGAAGAACTGTGCTTAATTTTATTTTTGTTACATGCAAATCCGCTTATATTTGCAGCTTGTAAGGATAGTACATTCCAGATGCCACTACATTAGTCTGATTATTGGGATGATATTGCAATATTGGAACATTATTCTATTGTAGTTACGAATAGGAAAGGTATGGCTAAATTGGAAAATGTAAAGCATCTCTCTTAATTCTGGGGTATATGGTGATATTATATAGATCCCCCTTATTTGATTTTGAAATGGATGTAGTAACAATTTTCTTTTGTTAATTCCTGTGGAACAGCATGCAGCATGTACCAAGTTTCATTGAAAAATCCGAAGAGCTCAAATCAAAGGGTGTAGAGGAACTTCTGTTAATCAGTGGTATGTGTTTCAATCTTAGTTTACTACTTTTTTATTGTATATATGTAGGGTATGATTGTGAGCTTATATATGAAATTTGTCACTGATTGTTTAATCTGTTGGACTTGTATTTGAAGTTTGGACACTGAGGGATTAAAAAGAATCATGCTTGATGCTTGGTTATGATTAATTCTTGAGAAAATGTGAACACTTCATAACAAGATCATTCACACCGGTGCAATTTCAATACCATTTTTAAATTCTCACGAGCAATTTTGTAATGATCATTTACATTAATGAAACTCTCACGAGCAATTTTCTATTTTTTATCCATTTCAATGGTTTACCTATTGAATTCTTGTAATATTTGATGAATGTTCAGTGATGTAAATGATAAGTACAAATTGCTCGTGAAAAGTAAATGCCAACACCTCATTACCAAGACCATTCACACCGGTGCAATTTCAAAACTATTATTAAATTGTCACATCAATTTTCGTATTTATCATCTACATCAAAGAAATTAATCACCATGTTTCGAAAAGTGGTATATATTTTTAATCTTTATAATTTTCAAGTTCAATCTGGAATATTTCATATTTGACATGCTCAAAATAAATTTTCACTAGGGATATTCTATTTGACATGATGCTATAAACATTTGGGGTTGTTTACTGAGTAATTACCGCCACTTACTAGTACCTAGAAACTTATTGCTTCTTACCGGGTAAGGGCGTTTACCCATAGAGATGATGGTGGTCTTTACCGCCAATCTTACTATGCCATTTGCTCACCAAGAAAATTACCCGGTAACTGACGGTGGTAAGTGGTGACCCTTACCTTGTTATAGTGCGTACCGGGTAAGAGACACTCGTATTATGCTATTTTGATGACCAAGAAATTTACCCGGTCCGGTAAGTGAGGGTGGTAACTCTTATCCGGTTAACACTTATCTAGTTTGTGTTGCTAAACGGCCCCTTAGTAAACATCCTCTAAATTTCATCTTCATAATACGGGTACAAGTAGCAAAGTGAGGTAAACATGTTTTGAACTTGGGTAAACCAAACCAAGCAAGCCGAATATATCCCACACACGAAGGTGGGGTCCGCGGGGTGGGATGTATAGAGCAATTGTTTTCATGAATACACAGTCATGTGCAAAGTGTAAGGAAAACAGAAAAAGAACAATCTAATAACAACTTCTTGAAAACACAAGAGATGTTTTGAAGTTGGGTTATATTAATATTATGAATGTGTATATTGTTGGTGCAGTGAATGACCCTTTTGTAATGAAGGCATGGAGAAAGTCATACCCTGATTCAAAAAATGTTAAGTTCCTTGCTGATGGATCTGCAGCATACACTCATGCACTCGGGCTTCAACTCGACCTTTCTGAGAAAGGCCTCGGTGTTCGTTCCCGCAGGTTTGCTATGTTGGTCGATAACCTCAAGGTGGTAGCCGCTAACATTGAACAAGGCGGAGAGTTCACCGTCTCAGGTGCCGACGAAATCCTCAAAGCATTATAAATCACTTCGATGCCATCCGATCAAGTTGAGTCTTTTCCTGATTGTTAATTATGTACTGTGTGCTTAATTATGAAAAATAAAACAAGTCTCCTTCCTTAATAATAAATCTATTATCACCGTTGTCGATCATAGACGATATAAGTTTGAAATTTTTGGCATAGAGTTTGAACTTAATGATTAACATAATTAGGAGCCGTTTACTAGCACAAATTGGGTAAACGTGCGGTTTGAGGCTGCACTAATCACTGATCGAACAATAGTCTCTCCCTTAGCTTACCAAGGGGTTGTTTGATTGGTTTTTCCTTTAAGTCCTATATGAGTATGTGTATTGGTCCTTTTTTGGAGGGTTTTTTCATAGATGGAAGGAGCGTACTCCTTAATTCGGTGGGATAGGTTTGGGAAAAACTTGATATTCTGCATAAAGTTCCCCCCTAGAAGCTTACTGAATAAGTCACACTCTATATTATTAAGCCACCACCAAACAATCATGTATAGCTGACCAAATAAGTTGTGAGTCCCATAAGATTTTTAAGCTGCTAACAAACAGGCCCCTAGTATCTTGGTCCGCTTCATGTATAGGTAAGAGGGTAGGTAACGGATAAAATAGTATTACTAATTTGAGAAAAAGGTTGATTACGGGCGGCCCCGACAGGTTCCACACGAAACCCGAACCACATGTGAGGAGACATTTCAGAGCTGACGAGGCTTGCAGAGGGGTTCAAACCCGTCTCCTACATGATTCAAACTTGGACCTGTTGTGTATTTGAGCAAAGTCGCTCCGCCCTTTTTTCAACTGAGCTACACGTCCGAGGGCAAAAGTTACAAACATGCACTAAAATATAGACATAAACAGCAAAGCACGACCAAAGTAGCACACTGCTACTCCAATCGAACGAAACCCAGCCATCTCATGGCTTTCGTGCAAAGCCTATCGAGACCATAGAATCATTGTCGGAGACTCCCAACTCGACATGCGTAAGGGCCGAGTCTAATCTGTTCTTATCAAGCTCAGTTCAATGAGCAAAATTGTTTAGGCCCGACCCTCAAGGCATGAAATTGGTCATTTGTCTCAAACCGAAGACTAGGATTCGAACCCTCACCTAGGACGGGAGAAAAGCCATGCAAACCAACTCTATCAAGGAAACTTGTGTTATCATTATAGTTTCAAAATATATACGATCATACACAACAAAACAATACAGTAACACTTTTCACGACTCTAATATTTTTATACTAGGATGGAGGAACGAAGCGATGTTGCCGCCATAAGCACTATTGTGGATCCGCCCCTTTACATATATAGAGGGACTTTCTTTTGAGAACCTATGAAACTATGATAACTTTGAGAACTTGTGCATCATGTGTTAGTTCATATGATTTTTTTTTCCATTTAAGACTAGGATTTAGAATATTAATCAACATATATTTATATCAAAATGTGTTTGTTGAACATGTACTCCGTTCACAATGTAAACCTTTTTTTAACGTGTTTGTGAAACACAATACACGTAAAAAAAGTTCCATATTGTGAAATTAATACATATAAAACAAATATATGTTAATCAATACAATAAATAATATGCCTATATAGGGAAAAAAATCATATAAAATAACACATGATGCACAAGTTCTCAAGATTATCATAATTTAATGGGTTTTTCAATGATCAAGCCCCTATATACATACATAGTCATAGGCTATTTTGTGAAGTGATAAATATATTTAAGAAGTAAAGAAATGATCATAGCCTTCCATACGGTCAAGATCAGATTTGACTGGTCAAGATAGCGGCTTTGATTGGTTAAAATTTGTGGTTGTGCAAAAAATAGAGGGGTAGTTTTGTAACTTTTACAAATAGGCGGTAAACGGATTCATATGTGTACCCGTGTGATTCACATATGAACTAATTCACTTGTGAACATATAGTTTATATGTGAATCACACGGGTTCACATATGAATCTGTTTGCCGTCTATTTGTAATAGTTACGAAACTATTCCTCTATCTTCCGCATACCCATATGAGGAACTATTTGGTGTTTCACAATCAAAACCGCAAATATTGACAAGATGAAAGGCTAGAATCATGTATTTACTTCTCAAATAAACCTTTTCATTCATACATATATACATACACACATACAAGTGTGGATTTGCCCCTATATATACATGCAGGGGCTTAATCATTTGAGAACCCATAAAATTTTTGATAACCTTCAAAACTTGTGCATCATGTGTTATTTCATATGATTTTTTTCATATACGACTAGGATTTAAAATATTAACTAATATATGTTTGTTTCATATGTATTCATTTGACAATGTGAAACTTTTGTTGTGTATTTTTTGTTTCACAAACATGTAAAAAATGTTCATATGATGAAACAAATACATTGTGAAACAAATATATGTCAATCAATATGAAATAACACATAATACATAAGTTCTCAAAGTTATCATAATTTCATGAATTCTTAAAAGAATGTCCTCCTATACATACACACATATACAGACGAAAAAACACGTAAAAATAAGAGTTAAGTTGATCAACAATTGTATATTTAATTATTAAAAATACTGAAGTAAAAAACGAAATAGAATCCGACAAAAATAGATCCATAAACGATACGCATGCACGGGGGAGTCATAATTCTCTTTATCGTAAACACTTGCATTTCTTATTCGAAAATATTGATTTTTTATTTATAAAATTAAAAGAAATTAATTAAAATAGTCATTACAGTAGAGTAATTTCACCTCGACAAAAAAAGTTACATGTCTCACCTAGTTTGGCAATTTTCTTTACATTTTTTACCTAGGTCTGTTAAAAAAAATTGCTGACCTAAGGCTATTTTGATAAATCTTGTAAAAAAAAGGCTAAGAGGCGAAACCAACTGGTCAAAATGACTATTTTAATTATTATTTTTAAATTAATTATATTAAAAATTTATGATCCAAAATTTCATTTTATAAACATTTTAAGGTTTACATTTATTATTGTAGACCTAGAGGTATGTGAGTCATTGGCTTCTTAAAAGATCAAGGGTTCAAACTTCACCACAGATGAGGAGGTTGTATGAGTTTATTTGTTCTATTTGCCGTATCTTATATACTTCAAAAAGAACGATGAAGAACAGTAAAATAGGACAGCAAGCAACGAGGAGGCTAAAACCGAACATAAAAGCTAAGACACTGTAGCAAAAACAACAAAGAAACCAAGACAAAAGCTCATTTCCAAAAAAAAAATAAGAGTAAACTTGAACGAGCTCGATCTATCGAGGCCTTAACCTCCACACTACTCCGTCAAGAAATCTTGCACCCTTGGCTCATTTAGAAATCCAATGAAACGTAAAGGGAGTTGGAGCTTAATAGGTGATCAGTATGAGTGTTTTTCCGATTAGAAAAGACCTGATTATTATGATTCCTAATCAAGTAAAAAAACCATCCATATTACCGTCTTCCAAATAAGCCATCATGATTTTGTATTTCTAAATATTGATATTCAAAATATATGATCATTAACTATAACCTGTCCTAAAACATGTTTAATAAAAGAGGTGTTCATCTAAACCGTCAAATCACACAAACAGCCCACACCACACAACATGTGGTTAAAAACTCACGGTGTGGTTTGCGGTTTACAATTTTATCAAAAACGTACTTTGCGGTGCGATTTGTGGTTTTGAATCATCAAACTGGAAACCGCACCTCACCGCACATTTTTATATACCTTTAAAAAGTATATTATATAAATTATCATTAATTAACTTAAAATAAAGACAACAAATTGAAAGAAAGAGTAACGTGCTTTAATTTGATTTCTATTTTAGGTAACGTATTTTCAAAACTTCCATTTTGGTACCTAAGATGTAAAGTTTTAAACATTTAAGTACCCGGGTAACCGATTGAAGACTAATTTTATGTTAAAAAAAATTCATGTCACGAAGCACGTCAGCAAATAATACTGAGTTTTTTTTTTTGGAAGTAAAATAATACTGAGTTAGATACCACATCACTCACTACATCAACATAATAACCGGTTAATGCTTCAACTGGTTACCCAGGTACTTAAATGTTTAAAACTTTACATCTTAGGTACCAAAATAAAAATTTTGAAAGTACGTTACCCGAAATAACAATCAAGTTAAAGTACGTTATTTTTTTATACAATTTGTCCAAATAAATAATACATTATTAACAATTTATTGATTTTTCAGTTTACAATTTCTTTATTTGACTTATTTTTCTTTTGTCTTTTCGTCAAATTTATTGAGTTTTACTTCTAGATGTATTTGCATTAATTATGGAACTCTTTAGAATGTTTTATACTAAGGGGGTGTTTGGGATTGCTTATTTGAAACAACTTATGTTTTTCTACAAAAGCACTTGTCAACTTATTATAAGTTAGAAGGGTTTAACTTCTTCAAAAACTCCTTATTACTGGTTTGACACCGGTATAAGTTGTTTATCCAAACACTCAAAAGTGTTAATTACCGGTACCACACCGGAATAAGTCAATAAGTTATTTTAATAAGCAATCCCAAACACCCCCTAAAAGGTAAGACACTACACTGCGGGGACGAACCCTGTGTAGTGCATACGATGGCATATTCCTCCGTCTTAGTGTCAAGTTTCATTGTATCAATTAGTTGTGTGTCACCGTAAATATTTTAAAACTACAATAAAGACACAAGTTTCACTTGGTAGAGTTGGTAAGGCTTTTCTTCCACCACAGACCCAAGTTCGAGTCCTGTTAGTGTCATTATCTTAGTTTAGCTTTTAATTTCATATAATAATTATGTTCCTAAAAAAAACTTGCAATAAACTAACCACCAGATCAAGTTGATTTTGTGAAAAATATCCATATATTTGTTTCTTATAATCAAATGGTGCGTCATCACTTGAAAAAATTTACATGTCGTCTCTGCTACAGAGGTAAAAAAAATTCAAATATCACGTTCCGAGAACCATGCATTGGACCACGGTGTGCCACAGGCTTAATGTGGCATCAGACACGACTTCATGACCATTGACCACGACGGCTGTCGTGGCGAGCCTTTTAGAACGCCAGTTCCATGATAAATTTTGAATTTTTTCAACAAACAAACAGCAAAACTAACAACCGAAAGGATTCAACTAGACTCTAAAAAAACGATCGATAAATCCAATATAACAATAATCGGATGCAATCGAAATAGGTATGACAACAACATAAACTACTCATTTGAAATTTGCCCTTCATATTTTCTTTTTATTTGAATTGAAGGCAAAAGAAGCATTCTAAAAGGCACAAATAAGTTATTACTTACCTTTCATGAAGCACAATGCTTTTCCAAGAAGCTGCAGCCCAATGTTTTGACCTGTGTACAATTTAAAGATATATAACTCATTAAATGATGCTTCACACTACATATAATCAATCAATCAAAGTGGATTTTGATTCTTTGAATCTATGATTTGATTCGAAAGCATATCTCATAACGGGTCACGTTCAAACGAGTAGGCAGTCAATTTACAAGAAGCCGAGAAGTTCCAAGATCACAGATGATTACATGTGATACAAACACGTATTCATATACGATTAAACACATGTTGCTTTTTATTGAATGGAACCTGGTATACTTTCGCTCAAGTGGAAATTGCAAAAAAATGAAAACTGAGAACAGCCCGGTAACTTTTCATCTGGACGGTATGCATATGTGTATACAAGTAATTTGTAAGCAATTTGTCTGGTATGCACACGTGCATGAAAACTAAAAAACATCTTCAAATACTTGTATGCACATGTGCAAACTGTCTAGATGAATGGTTACCAGGGTGTTCCTCGGTTTTTATTTTTTGGGGTTTCCCCTACCAATTCGCATATAGTCAAATATCCAGTGAAAGAGAAACAATATTTTACCAGATGTCTGAAAAGAATAACTTCTGCAGCAATGACATTAGCTTGCATCCATGGAGTCTTCTTGTAATAACGAAAGGGGCAAGGGTTTGTACGAGACTAACGGGTTATAATTGAGCTCATAATTTACATTGATTGGCCCAAAAATGTTGAACTTCCCGGCACTACTATGAGCAACTTCTGCATCGCAACATTTTTTGAACACCACTCGTGCACGCCCGTTCTGCCTATCAACTTCGGTTTCCGATTCCATCAAAGCCCCAAACCGTCTAAACATTTTATTTAGATGAATTTCCGAAGGAAAATAGATACCCTCCGGGAACTTCAATACAACCTCCGTTGCCAAATTTTGCCGCCTACGCTCAACGAGCTCTGATTGTTCCTTTAACCCCATTTCATGATTACTAAACAAAAACCGTTTTTTATTCGATCTACGATTTGCTTTTGCTGGTTTATCTGGTTCAGAAACCACAACATGATGTTCTTGCCCTCCATTCTGATTATCTTGCAACAATTGCTCTTCCGAATGGTTTTGGATGATCCTATCCGTCCAATAAGAATCATTAACATCGTCAAATTCAAACTCTTCAGCTTCGTTTTCGTTGGACGTTTTTCTCTTCCTAACACTGACCGGTCTTCCAACAGCTCTATGATCATAAAAGAACGGTTTGATGGTATTTAAAAAGGTGTGTCCTTTCATGGGATCTTGAGCAACCAACTGGAGTTGTGATAGCATCTCATCTACAGATGATTGCTTACTCTCGACAATCATCCTTTCCATTTGGGAGTTCTCAGGTCCAACTAGTTGGTCAACACGTTGACCATTTGGATCGTTGTCGGACTTCAGAACTAATGGTGGCCCAGTCAGCTGGGTCGCTACCCTTTGAATGCATTCGCCAACTTTGAAGGACGGCTTAGGAGTTGAAATTAGAGCAGTTGCTACTTTTTCAAGATTTAGGTTCGGCTTTTTCTCTGAACCATCAGAAATGGGATCAAGAAACTTCCGTTTTTTAAAAGAAACTACATTATTAACGATGTTGCCCCCTTCAGAGTCCGCATTAATCTTATCGTGTTGATCTTTTTCTTGATGACCACTTAAAACATCAATCCCGGGCATTTCATCTTTCCATCCCAATACTTCATCAATGTCCATCCCTGCATCCTCTCCTCGCTCCATGTGAGCATCTTCATATGAAAAACCTGAGTCCTCGTGCACTACACAATGTTTGACTACATCTGCACATGGTGTCACACCGTTGACTTCCTCAAAAGCATCGGCTGAGACTTGGAAACCATTCATCTCAGCGGAAGTTGGGACTTCATTAGATGGCTTAACACACACAGCTGCATCATTTATCGAACACCTGCTGGCATCCCCTGCTTTTATACCTTGATCAACTCCGGTGCATGCGGTGATTTCTACTGTTGGATGCACACTCTCATCTTTGCTCGTTGTGTCAATTTCAGCTCGTGGGTCTGAGTTTTCAGTTGATAAACTTTGGTTATCAGGGTAAACTAACCTCTGACCAACAGAATCACTATCTTGAGCTACATTTTTCATGGTTAAAACTTCTTCTGGACCAAGATTGGTTGCGATTAATGATTCTGGAATCTTTGAGGAATCCAAAACCTCGTCTTCCTTTCGAGTTTTCTCATCCATCACCCCATCTCCATGAATCACCTTTTGAACAGATTCAGGATGCTGCTCCACAATCTCCTTTTCCTCGGCAGTCAAACCCTTTTCTGTTTCCTCTATATCTATTACAGCAGTTTCTCCTCCAAATTGAGGCTCTCCACTAGATGAATCAACAGCCGATTTGGAATCTCCGACCCCAGTTCCATTTTCAAGATTTCGAGCACCGTGTGATATAACTTCAGCTTGTTGGTCCACATTTTCGGCTTGTGCAATGACATCACCTTCACTTGTTGCTGAATTAACCACCTTAGTCGGTAAACTTCTATTATCAGCACAAACCAAACTCGGATCCACTGAAACGCCATCTTGAGCTTCATCTTTGCTGGCTAAACCCTCCTCTACAACCACAACATCAACATCCTCAGAACCAGGATTTGTTGTGGTCGAAGGCTCTGGAATCTTCGTGGAATCTAAATCTTCAGATTCTTTCCCAATTTTTTCATCCACCACACAATCTTCATTACCCACTTGTTGATCACATTCTATAGGCTGTTCCATGATCTCCTTGGCCAAACCTCTATCTAATTCCACCTCCCTATCTATCAAATCATTTTCTCCTCCAACAAAACGAGTCTCTCTGCTTGCATTTCCTTGAGAATCATCTGTTATAATTTCGTTTATTGGATGCATACAATCTTCTTTGCTCCTTCCATCAACTTCATCAGTTCCTACATTGACCAACTCAGTTGAAGAATCTTGATTATTAGCAGAAACTAAACTTGGATCCACAGAAACGCCATCTTTAGCTTCATCTTTGCTGGCAAAACCATCCTCCACAACTATCATGTCAACTTCTTGTGAACACAGGTTGGTTGTTGTAGCAAGTGACTCTTCAATCTTTGACGAATCTACAGTCTCGGCTTCTTTCTTGGTTTTTCCATCCATCACACGATCTCCGTCACCCACCTCTTCAACAGATTCTACATGCTGCTCCACGACCTCCTCGGTTGAACCTCTATCAGTTAGATCCTTGTTATCTATTACAACAATATTTCCTCCACCAATTGATGATTCTTTAGAATCTTGTACCAAGGATCCACAAGCAGTTGCATCATTGCCTTGAAGAACGTCTTTGCTTACCTCTAAACTTGTGTTCAACCCTTCCTCAATCACCGTCACCTCAACTTTCTCAAAAGCTGCAACCCCACTTCCAGCTGAATCACGACAAACATCTTCACCTGAAGCCGCAGCTTCTTCCATATCCACATTCAGATCATGAGTCTCAGTTTCTTTCTGCATACACTCTTCAACAGATTCTACATGTTGCTCCACGGTTGAACCTCTTTCCATTTGCTCCTTGCCAGTAATATCTCCTCCACCAAATTGAGGCTCTCCCTTTGATTCAAAACCCATTTCACATTCTCGTACCTCTATACTCGTTTTCAAACCTTCCTCGTTCACTGTCACCTCAACTTTCTCAAAAGCTAAAACCCCACTTCCAACTGAATCATGACAAACATCTTCTTCACCTGAACCTGCAACTTGTTTCGTATCCATATTCAGATCACGGATCTCTGTTTCTTTCTGCAAACAATCTTCAACAGATTCTACACACTGCTCGACAATCAAACCTCTTTCCGTTAGCTCCTTCCCATCAATTCCAGCAATATCCCCTCCACCAATTTGAGACTCTCCCCTTGATTCAAAACCCATTTCACAATCTCGAACCTCAACTTTCTCAACAGTTGAAACACTACTTCCAATTGAATCATGACAAACATCTTCTTCACCTGAGCCTGCAACTTCTTCTTTCACATCCATATTCAGATCATGAGACTCTGTTTCTTTCTGCATACACTCTTCCACCAATCGAACCGAATCCGCTTTACCATCCAAATCAACAGCATCAGCACCCACAACATCCACCATCATATCCTCCCCTTCATCTCTCCCACCCAAAACCCCCTCAGTTTTCCCCTCCTCAGTTACAATTTCTTCAAGTACAGTAGAATCAACAATCACACTAGCTTTCTCAATCCTATTCATATCACAATCCTCATGTTCCTTCATACTTCACAGACTAGATCGGCTACATAAAAAAAAACACTCAAAATTTACCCGATAAACAATCAAATCAAACGATCAAACAAAACCCTAAGTTTATAACAGAATTATTCATCAACATCTATCAATAATGTAAACAAAAACAAGTCATAATGAAGATGAAAAACCGTAGCCCTAGTTTCAAAATACAGCGTACCTCGTTGATGCCCTCGAGCTGAGCTCAATATTCGAACGTAATTCCAGAGAGACAGAGAGAGAGAGAGAGAGAGTGTGTGTGTGAGTGAATTTTGAGTTAGATTTGTAGAAGGAAACTTTGCATCCAAAAAACGAGCCGTAAATAATGTCACCATGTACCACTACTTCCCAAATGTTTCTTTTACCCTAATTTTGGGTATGTCAATTTTATACCAGAATCAGATCAAATTATGCATAAAATGTATAAAATATAGATTTTTATGGTGACATGTGTGACTGGAAAATTAGCAGATAAGGATGCATTTAACAATATATAGAAATGTATTTAGAGCATCTCTAATGCAAGGTTCTTATCTATACTATATTATAAAATATTTGACAAAAACTCTTAAAAAYTATTTTTTATGTATAAAGTACTGTTTATTGATTCATGTTACTTAAAATTCAAGATTACAAGTAATTTTGCGTAAGTACGACTTATTAAAGCTCCATCTTTAAATTTGTATAACTAAATGCAGATAAAAATAATCAAATACAGAATAAACATTCATTTTAAATATAGAAAATCTAAAATATAGTTAAGATAATCATTCAGTTCTAACAGAATGTTTAATTATTATTTTTATAAAAATTATATTGTTAAACCAAAAATAAATTATTTTGTTATTAAATCTAAATTTAAATTAGAAATAAAAAATTGAATTAAATAAGTTACACCAAAAAAAAACGAGAACTATTAAATAGTTAATTTGATACTAATATTGATATATTTTTTAAAAATATTATGTTATATTCAAATTTATATTTCATTCAAAAATAAAAACATTATCGTTTTCTCAAAACCACATAAAATCGTATTATATCTATAGAGACAAAGAATAAACATTGAAATGGAGATTTACTTCGCTGCATTGAGGGAGTACCCTTCTGGTTAGTAAAAAGTGAAAGTGGCTTGTATCATATAAGAATTTTTTTTCCTCTTTAGGTTCTTGTACAAAAATCTTGGTTCTTACCATAAAGTTTGTTATAAATGACCTTCTGATGGTGTTTTTATTTTATTTTCTTAACTTTATAATTATTAATATTATATATAATAATTATTGATGTTGAAAAAAATACACGAGACCCATAAAAATGAAGTTCTTTAAGAACTACCGTTACGGACTTTTATATAGTTCTTAATTTGATAAGTTGGAAGTGAGGTAAAACCAACGAACTATCACATTTTGATTGATTTAGAGCATGTTTGGTTAGAGGTATTAAACAGTAATCAATGGGTCTGATATTATATATAAATTATTTGGTTTCCTATAATATAATGGGTTCATTCCCTTAGAAGTCCAAAATTTCATTCCTGATTAAATTAGGGGGAAATGAAAATTCATTCTCAGTCATTTTCATTTTCATCCTCATTTTCATTAATTGGCTTGAGCCAAACAGACCTTTAATCTCTAAACTGTATTTTTGAACAAATAAATATCTGATTATGCTGAATCGAACATATAAATCCCTGAATTTACTGAAACGGAGAAAATCCCACAAACTTTTTTATTTTGAGAGATTGGGTCCTTGAACGTTTTATGGAACGAAAAAAAAATCCTTACACCTATAAGACGAAAGAAATTTACCATTTCTTTTTCCATGTATCAACATATCAGTAGGAAAAAGGAAAAAAAAAATACACTGCTTTTATTGACTCTTGTTTATTTTTCAGATTTAAATTGCAGATGTTTGTTATGATATTGTGATTGTCATTTTAATATGAAAAATGAAACGAAATTGGTATTTAATCATTCATGGATTATTATTTGTTATTGATTTATAGGTCAAATTGCATAAAAACGTAACGTACTTTAACTTAATTTCTATTTTGGGTAACGTACTTTCAAAACCTCCGTTTTTGTACATAAGATGTAAAGTTCTAAACATTTGAGTACATGAGTAACTGGTTGAAGCATTAACCGGTTATCATGCTGATATGGTATCCAATTCGATATTATTCGTTGATGTGGTCAGTGAAATGGACTTTTTAATCTAAAATTAATCTTCAACCAATCATCCGGATACTTAAATATTTAAAACTTTACACTTTATGTGCCAAAATAGAAGTTTTTTGAAAGTACATTACTCAATAAAGGTATAAGGAGAAAGTAGAAAATTACTTTTAGAACTACATTGACAAAACAAAATAGTAATGTAGACATTTATTTTGAAACAGATGGACAGATATATTATAGTTAGTGTAAGTGTAAAAAACTTAATTTTATTCCATGTCATTAACAGCCGAAGATTCTGTTATTTTGATTATTGACGAGAAAAAAACCCTAACTTTATTTGTATTTTGATAATTTAATTCTTAATATGTTATAGTTATTTATTAAAGTCCAAGTATTTGACGAAACGAATCTATAACGTCAAATTCTACAAATAACGGAACTAGCACTGGAAAGTGTGTAATCTTCACTCTTCACCGGAATATGTTTCTAGAAATGGGCTGTCAGTAATTTGTCGAAGACTTAAACCCGAACAAATATCAGAAAGTTAAAGCGTCTTCAGATTATTAAACGAAAACATTCTCGACAATATCAGTAAAATATTCGGATGAGGGTTTATAAAACAAGTTCAACGCTTTTTTAATGAACGTTGAAACCCTAAAATGTCAAATTTTCCATCTTCATGATTATGTCTAACGACTGGATTTTCCATGATTTTGTGATATGTTGTTTCTTAAAGCTAATAAGCACTTAATGCAATATGGCTTATTTAATGCTTATAGCCATAAAGTACAAATCAGATATCTACTTGGAAATTTTATCCCATACATCAGTATTTTTATCAGCGGTAAGAAAAACCTTTTTTGGAAATTTTCTATCCAGATCCCTGTTTGGTGCCAAAGTTTTAGGCCCTGTTTGTTTTTACCTAAAAAGCACTTAATACCATCTTATGTCTGAATCAGTCAGACCTTAGGGTATTGAGTGTGTTTGTTTTTTTTTTTTTTCAATTAAGAGCTTAAAAGCTCTGATTATGTCTGAATTATTTAGAGGTAACATTTTCACTTAAAACCTCTTAATTGCTTTTAGAGCTTCCAATGCTTGCAAAGAAAGCCTAGATTTCAATTATTCAGATTTCAGATTTCAGACGTAAAAACAAACAGTCTGACTGATTCAGATTTCAGACTTCAGCACCACCTCTTAAAATTCAGAAATGAATTCAGACTTCAGACCTAAGCACCTCTTAAAAAACAAACGCCACCTTAGAGTTCTTGTATAAAACCAAATTTTTTGTTCCATAAACAAGTCTTGAAGTATTCAAAGCAATAAAGAATGCGGTCGTTAAGCCAAAATGATAAGCATCTGAAAACCCTCAAACATTACTTGATCCAACCTTCGATAATCTAAGTATTGCATTGGTTACATCAGAGTGATTATCCTGCGATGTCCAACATCTTGTGGGTATTTTTTTAAAGTATGTAATATTTATATACGACAAATGCAACAAATAAACTTACACATTCTTCTCATCTTTGGTGAGGTATGAACCCTTGACCTCCTAGGAGACCAATGACTACAATACCGTTAGGTCAGAGGCCCTTTGATTTATGGGTATTTGTTATGTGTGTGTGATCCACATACCTCTTCAACAAAAGCCAATAGGAAAACATCCATACTGTACCAATGTTTGTGTTCTATCACAAAGAACACCGTACAGTGAATCGTTGTCTCAAAAAATGAAAACAATATATATACCTTTTTTTTAATTTCCAAACCTACCAACGACTTCATCAATCTTATCAATCAATTGAATTCATCTTCCAAATTGGTTCGTCCATTTCATCAATCCTATCAATCGATTGAATTCATCTTCCAGATCGATTAAATATTTTCTTTTTGCATATAGCCATACTCTAACCTAACCGACCCTAACTCAAAACCCGACCAACCTCAACCTGAAGCAACCCGAATTTGAGAACCCAAAATCCGGGGATCAGTTTTCATATCATAAATTCGATCGGGCTTTTGGTTTGTCCACTAGAATATGCCCAATTCACACCCCTATATATAAGTTTTGCTCTTATTTCATTAAGTATTTTTTGGATAAAGTTGACTGTATAGATAAAACTTGTCTGTAAATGAAAATGAAAACAATATATATACTACTTTTAGATGTGTTTTTGTTATTTACGTTGTGTTCTCGAAACATTTTTTTATGAAGGAAAGAAAAGAAAAACGAGGAAAGTAAAAAAAAAATTAAAATTACAAAACTATCCAACATTTCATTATAAAGAACATATTTTAAAGGGTATGTTTGTAAAAAAAACACATTTTATTTTCTTTTTCTCGTATCTAAGAACATGAAAAACTATTTTCTTTCTTTTCGTTTCATTTCAAAGACACAAATAATATATATATATATATATATAGAAGAACGATAAAATAAAAACCACTCCAATTTGTAAAAACCGTAAAAAATACTCTCATCCGTCGTTAATCTTATGAAATTTTTTCATGAAATTATTAATCTTGTGAAATTGTTTCATATAATACTTTTTTTGATGAAATTGTTTCATATGTGGTTATGAAATTGTTTCATATACCACTTAATGAAATTTTAATGAAATTGTCATGTATTTCTCTAAAATTAAAATAATGAAGATGATAATATCCATGATTAACACCCTCCACAATAAAAATGGTTAATCAACCTCTCATAATTACAAAAAAATGAACAAAATGAAAAATTATGATCGGTTGAATGAGGTTTTCACGGTTTTTATAAATTGAATGGTTTTTA
>NC_037544.1:36458530-36471230 GCF_001531365.2 Cynara cardunculus var. scolymus | reverse complement strand
ATATATATATATATATATATATATATATATATATATATATATATATATATATATATTATATTTTCTCATTAAATTCGAGAACACAATGTAAGCTCCTAACAAACCGTCCATAACTAACTTTTCAATAAGTTAGCTTATAAAACCACAAGAGTGGTGTCTTATTGGTTTAAACTTGAGCTCAAGAGGTCAAAAGTACCTAGAGGTCTCAGGTTTAAATATGAGAAATAAAATTCCCGTTGCGGTTATGGAAGTTCAAATGCAGTGACTCCAGGCTACTCGCAAAACATGTGATCGCCCTGGGTTTAATCGGCTTACATAACGGATTGGATATTCAGGTTAATAAAAAAAGCTAGCTTATAAATTAACTTATATTCATTCAAACGGATATAAAAAAAAATAAGTTAGGGGCCGTTTATCTAAATACTTACCCGGTAAACACTTACTGATAAAATTCAATACTATCACTTACTTATCGGACAAAATTTTATTCATTAAAACGCATCGTATGCAACATTTTATCCCGATAAGCGTTAACTATGATAAAAGTCTTTGTCCTCACTTACCGGGTAAGACTTGAAATTTTTACTTTCACTCGTACCGGGTAAGATTCTTAATCTTTTTTATATTCATTCGATAAAATAAATTGATTTGATAAACGCTTACCCAGATAAAGATTTGGTATATTACCCGTTACCTTATAATACTTTTAGCTGTGTTTTTGTTACTTTAAAATCATCAGTTGTTTAAATGCTCGATAAATTATAATTGCTTGATATATCCACAAAAAAGGAGACTGTATCTGATTGGATCGATTCGAAGTAAGCTCATCGAATCCATATGCACGCCATTGATCCAAAACCAAAATTAGGGTGAAGAACACATATATTTTCGCCTCCTATTTTGGATGCAAAGATTCCTTCTGCAAATCTTACAAAAACACTACTCGAAATTCACTCTCTCTCTAGAATTTCGTAGCTTGATTGCATCAACAAGGTACAAATTTCTTGTTCAGTATTTTTTTGTTTTTGTTAACTTTGTTCATAGATGTGAATAATTTTGTTATAAACTTAGGGTTTTAATTGTTCAATCTGATCCTCTATCGAGTAAGATTGAGTGTTTATTTTCATGTAGCTGATCTACTTGGATTACTCTGTGAAGTATGAAAGAACATGTGGATCGTGATATGCCTGATATTGAGAAATCTAGTGTGATTGTTGAAGAGAAGGGGAAAACTGAGGGGGGTTTGGGTGAGAGAGATGAAGGGGAGGATATGATGGTGGATGTTGTTGGTGCTGATGCTGTTGATTTGGATAGTAAGGCGAATTCTGTTCGATTGGTTGAAGAGTGTATGCAGAAAGAAACAGAGACTCGTGATCTGAATATGGATGTGAAAGAAGAAGTTGCAGGTTCAGGTGAAGAAGATGTTTGTCATGATTCAGTTGGAACTAGTGTTTTAACTGTTGAGAAAGTTGAGGTTCGAGATTGTGAAATGGATTTTGAATCAAGGGGAGAGTCTCAAATTGGTGGAGGGGATATTGCTGTAATTGATGAGAATGAGCTAATGGAAAGAGGTTCGAGTCTGGAGCAGCGTGTAGAATCTGTTGAAGAGTGTACGCGGAAAGAAGCAGAGATTCGTGATCAGAATATGGATGTGAAAGAAGAAGTTGCAGGTTCAGGTGAAGATGTTTGTTGTAATTCGGTTGGAAGTGGGGTTTTAGCTTTTGAGAACGTTGAGGTGACAGTGAATGAGGAAGGTTTGAAAACAGGTATAGAGGTACAAGATTGTGAAATGAGTTTTAAGTCAAAGGGGGAGCCTCAACTTGGTGGAGGAGATATTGCCGGCAAGGAGCAAATGGAAAAAGGTTCGAACATGGAGCAACATGTAGAATATGTTGAAGAGTGTATGAAAGAAACAGTCTCTCATGATCTGAATATGGATATGGAAGAAGCCGCGGCTTCAGGTGAAGATGTTTGTCACGATTCAGTTGGAAGTGGGGTTGTAGCTTTTGAGAAAGTTGAGGTGACGGTGATAGAGGAAGGGTTGAACACAAGTTTAGAGGTAAGCAAAGACGTTCTTCAAGGCAATGATGCAACTGCTTGTGGATCCTTGGTACATGATTCTAAAGAATCGTCAATTGGTGGAGGAGATATTGTTGTAATAGATAACAAGGATTTAACCGAAAGAGGTTCAACCGAGGAAGTTGTGGCGCAGCATGTAGAATCTGCTGAAGAGGTGGCTGACGGAGATCGTATGATGGATCAAAAAAACAAGAAAGAAGCTGAGAATTTAGATTCCTCAGAGATTGCAGAGTCATTGAAAGTTGACATGATAGTTGTGCAGGATGGTTTTGCCAGTAAAGATGAAGCTAAAGAAACTGTTTCTGTGGATCCAAGTTTAGTTTCTGCTAATAATCAAGATTCTTCAACTGAATTGGCTAATGTAGGAACAGATGAAGTTGCTGAAATGAGCAAAGAAGAGAGTCTACATCCAAAAATTGAAGCTATAAACACAAGCCGAGAGACTCGTCTTGTTGGAGGAGAGAATGATTTGATAGATAGTGAGGAGAAATCAGATAGAGGTTTGGCCAAGGAGATCATGGAACAGCCTATGGAATGTGATCAACAAGTGGGTGATGAAGATTGTATGGTGAACGAAAAGATTGGAAAAGAATCTGAAGCTTTAGGTTCCTCAAAGATTTCAGAGCCTTCGATCACAACAAATCCTGGTTCTGAGGATGTTGATGTTGTGGTTGTAGAGGAGGGTTTAACCAGCAAAGATGAAGTTCAAGTTGGTGTTTCTGTGGATCCAAGTTTGGTTTGTGCTGATAAGGTGGTCAATTCAGCAACAAGTGAAGGTGATGTCATTGCACAAGCCGAAAATGTGGACCAACAAGTTGAAGTTATAGCAAACGATGCTCAAAATCTTGAAAGCGGAACTGGTGTTGAAGATTCCAAATCGGCTGTTGACACATCTAGTGGAGAGCCTCAATTTGGAGTAGAAACTGCTGTAATAGATATAGAGGAAACAGAAAAGGGTTTGACCGTTGAGGCTGAGGAGATCGTGGATCAGCATCCTGAATCTGTTCAAGAGAGAATTCATGGAGATGATGTGATGGATGTGAAAACTCAAAAAGGAGATGAGGTTTCAGATTCCTCAAAAATTCCCGAATCATTAACCGCAGCCAATCTTGGTCCAGAAGAAGTTTTAACCACGAAAATTGAAGCTCAAGATGGTGATTCTGTTGGTCAGAGGCTAGTTTACCCCGATAATCAAAGTTTATCGACTGAAAACTCAGACCTGCGAGCTGAAGTTGGTACAACGAGCAAAGATGAGAGCGTGCATCCAACAATAGAAGTCGCTTCACGCACTGAAGTTGATGAAGTGACGGGTTCTGAAAAACAGAAGGATCTTGATTCCATTTCTGATGATTCAGAGAACAAGCCGAGTCTACATCCTGATAAAGTACCCACGGATCTAGGTTCAACTCCTAAGCCGTCCTTTATAGTTGGCGAATTCATTCAAAGGATAGCGAGCCAGCTGACTGGGCCAGGGCCACCGTTAGTTCTGAAATCCAACAGTGATCCTGATGGTCAACATGTTGACCAACTAGTCGGACCCGAGAACTCCCAAGGGGAAAGGACGATTATCGAGAATAAGCAATCATCCGTAGCTGAGATGCTATCACAACTGCACTTGGTTGCTCAAGATCCTATGAAAGTGTACAGCTTCTTAAATACCATCAAACCATTCTTCCATGATCGTAGAACAGCTGTTGGAAGACCATTCAGTGTTAGGAAGAGAAAAACGTCCAATGAAAACGAACCTGAAGAGTTTGAATTTGATGATGTTAATGATTCTTATTGGACGGATAGGATCGTTCAAAACCATTCAGAAGAGCAATTGTTGCAAGAGAATCAGAATGGAGGGCAAGAACAGCATGCTGTGGCTTATGAACCAGATAAACCAGCAAAAGCACACCGTAGATCGAATAAAAAGCGGTTTTTGTTTAGTAATCATGAAATGGGGTTAAAGGAACAATCAGAGCTTGTTGAGCGAAGGCAGAAAAATTTGGCAACGGAAGTCGTGTTGAGGTTCCCAGAGGGTATCTATTTTCCTTCGGAAATTCATCTAAATAAAATGTTTAGACGGTTTGGGGCTTTGATGGAATCGGAAACCGAAGTTGATAGGCAGAACGGGCGTGCACGAGTGGTGTTCAAAAAATGTTGTGATGCAGAAGTTGCTCACAGTAGTGCCGGAAAGTTCAACATATTCGGCTCGATCAATGTAAATTATGAGCTCAATTATACCCCGTTAGTCTCGTATAAACCTTTGCTCCTTTCGGTATTACAAGATTCGATGGATACAACCTAATGTCATTGCTGCAGAAGTTATTCTTTTCAGACATCTGGTAACATATTGTTTCTCTTTCAGTAGATACTTGACTAGAGGGAGGTTCGGGGAAAAACCCCAAAACAATGAAAAACTGAGTGACACCCTGGTAACCGTTCATCTGTACGATATACACATGCGCATACAAGTAATTGAAGTTGTTTATGGTTTCTATGCACGTGTGCATGTTATGCACAAGTACATACCGAACAAATTACTTGTATGCACATGTGCATACTGTATAAATGAATAGTTACCAGGGTCTTTCTCATTTTTTTTCATTTTTTTACGGTTTTCCCGAACCCGACCTACTTGACTATAATGTGAATCGAGGAAAGTTCAGTTGCAAACTTATTTTCCGTTGTGAACTGGCGGACAAAGGAGAGTGCGACACGTGTCCCCATTTGTTCCCACTTATTATGAATAACGAAGGTGAATTTTTTTTTTTACTAGCATTCAGGATGAATTTTATACCATTCATGATAAATATCCCATGAACGTTTGGGACACTTGGCGTGTGCTTTTGGTTCACGACGGAACTTACGTTTGCAATTGAACCCTCCCCTATGTCAATTATCTTGCTATAATGTTAAAATTTCTTTGATTTTTGTTAAATGTATAGTGGGTTAGGGTAAAGATCCAACCAAAAAAGAACCGAAAACAGGGGAAAACGGATGAAAAAAATATATCAAAATGGATGTCAAATTAAAGATAAAAAAAGTAAGGGTTATTTTTGGTGTAATTTGTTTTACTCCAATTCTTTGTTTGTATTTTGCTGATTTTCGATTTAAAAATTAAGGCAAAATATTTTGTATTTTTAAGAAAGGTGGTTATGACCACCTTTTTAATCACATCTGTTGGATCATCTTAGGCCAATGGTTCAGATGAGTGCTTCAGTTCTTTTCCTTTTCCAGGGTCCTCTCTGGATCTCATCCCTAATGGTTTATCTGCCATTGGTTTAATCATATTCATGACGTAGCTCTTATAGTTTTAAAAATCTCAACTTTTATGAGAGTTCCAATGTTTCCCTAAGTTTGATAAAAGATGTCTGTGTGGATTATTCTGTCTGTATAAATTGAGAAAGGTATTTTTTTAGAAGCGTTTTTTCATGGATGAAAGGATGTGTTTTTTAATTGGGAGGGACAAGTTTGAAAAAAACTTGGCTTTGTACACAAAGCTCTCCCTAGAAAGCTTACTGAATAAGCCACTTTCTATTATCATTAAGCCACTATATAGCTGACTGAATAAGTTGCGAGTCTCATTAAGCTGCTAACAAACAATCCCAAAATAAAGTTCAGATGTAGGGTTTTAGGGTTTATGATGGGAAACAGCCGCGCTCTACCCTTTGGGATAGAGGACAAGTCTGCATACATCTCATCCTCTGACCCAGCTTTCGAATAGGATATACTGTGTTCGTTTAGTCTGATGAGTTTGGATGTTTAAATTGTACAGGTAAAACATACAGACACCTGGGAAAAGCATAGTATGGTACATGAAAGGCAAGTGTAAACTTAATTCTGCTTTGAGAATCCTTCTTTGCCTTCAATAAATAAAAGTCCTTATATTATGCTGTGTTCTCGAAACCTTTATTACCACGGAAAAAGGAAAAGAAACGGAGGGAAAGTAAAAATAATCGTGTTCTTGAAGATTATTAAAATTACAAAACTATCCAACATTTTATTTTAAATGATACATTTTTAAAGGGTATATTTGTAAAATTGACAACTTTTTTTTTTCTTTTCTATCATATTCAAATAACATGAAATTCCTCTTTCGTTTTTCTATTTCCTTCCCTTTCGAGAACACAAATAAAAAGAACGTTTTCGTTCCGTTTCTTTTCCTTCCATGTTAAGGAGAGTTATTGTCTATACCTATTCCGATTGCCAAATCCCATCCCAATTACTGTTATGTCGGATTTAACGATCCTTTCTGGTTTGATTGATATTATGTCAACGGGTATCCATCATCCAATAAACGCACACGGGATATCACAGTCACTGACTATGGAGCCGTTTATTAAACGCTTATCCTGTAAGTGTTTACCGGGTAATTTTTTTTACCAAATGAACATGGTAAGGGTTTAGAATCTTACCCGGTTAGAGCGGTAATAGGATGGAGAGTCTTATCCGGTAAGAGTGGTGAAAGAACGGAGAGTCTTACCCTGTAAGTGAGAGTGACGACTCTTACTCGGGTAAGTGCTTACCGGATAATTGTTGCATACTATATCCTTTCGATGCACTATAATCTTACGCAGAAAAATAAATTATAGTGTTGACTCATACCGGTAAGTACTTACTTACTGGGTAAACATTTGAGTAAAACGGCCCCTATGTCTTGATTGAGTGGACGTTGAAGCAAAAACTAAACGTCCGAATGTTAGTAAAACATAGAGACGAAAGAAGTGCTTTTGTTTTGATAGTAACATCTATCTGTAAGTTGTTAACAACACTACACTAGATAAACCTGTTGGGTTGTGGTGTACTGGTTAAGAATCAGGGGATGTAATGAAAGCAGCTCATCATCCTCAGGTTCGAATCCAGGTGCTACCAAACCCTTATGGCCATAGAGGTTCACATGCAATGATTCTAGGCCGTTCGTGGTCGTCTGAGGGTTTAGTTGGTCGGCCTAATACTGACTCGAGTATCTACGGTTAAAAAAACACTCCACTAGATGCATCATTTTATGTTTTAGTTTCCTGAATATTGGAAAAGAAGAAATCTCGAGAGTCAATTTTGACTTTTTAAAGTCAATTGGATTTTATTTTTACTTGTAACTTTTTGAGACTCCATTTTGACTCTTTTTAAAGTCAAACAAATTAGTTTTTAACTTCAAAATACTCTAGAATTATTAAAGTGTCGGGAAAAATGGAGAAAATGGGGATTTTGGGTTTTTAACTACAAAACAACCTGAAACACGGTTAAATTGAACTAAACCACGATACAGCAACAAAGATCACTCAAGCCCGAAACCCGGGATGCCGGCAACTGGAAATACCCACGACACAGAAGGTATAAAAACCGACACGGGAAACCAAATGTCTTGTAATATACAAGCTTTCTGCATTCGTCTCGAGATGTAACAGTAAGATCTAGCTTGAATATCCGTGAATAAAAAATCTACAAGTGAAGATTTATTCCGAAAAACGACTTGGTTACGATGTTCCCATAATATATATGGCGTAGACCAAATAGTAGCTTGCCAAACATATTTCAACCAAGCCGAAGCTCGAGCTCCACCTCGACGATTGAAAATCTCGCTGAATTCCCAAGATTGTCGTCGAATCTCCATCATAAAAATAAACATGACCAAACTCTCGAAGCTAGTCTACACTTTAAAAGGCGTCGCTCTCGAGTCTTTTGATCATCTTTACAGCTCGAACATAAAACATCATCCAAATCGATCCCACGTCTAACCAAATTGGACCTTACTGGAATGTTGTCTTTGATAACCCGCCACACAAAAATGTTTACCTTCCTTGGAACCAAGTACTAATAGTTCCAATATTTAATAGTGATTTAGGAGCCGTTTACTAAATGCTTACCCGGTAAGTACTTACCACCGGGTAATTTTTCTCATATGATGAACATGGCAAGGACCAAGAATCTTACTTGGTAAGAGCGATGATAAGGATGGAGAGTCTTACCCAGTAAGTGAGGGTGACGAATCTTACCCATGTGAGCGTTTACCAGGTAAATTGTTGCATATGATACATTTTAATGTACTACAATCTTACCAAATAAAATAAATTATAGTGTTGACTTTTAAGTTTAAGCACTTACCGGGTAAGCATTTAGGTAAACGGCCCCTTAATGATATTGAAAGTGGTTTATATTTTATAAGAGGAACTTCATGCAAAGAATTAAGTTTTTTTTTTTTCCAAAGTTTCTTCCCAATTAAAAAACACGCTCATTTTATCCATGAAAATACTCATTCAAATACAGATAGATTAATCTAAATATACAATTTTATCTATACATGACTTAATAAAAAACCAATTACATATCCCTTAAGAAAAGCACACAAGTCTAGTTGATAGAGAAAACGGGATCTGATAAAAATAAGTGGATGTAACAGATATACGGATAAAAACAAGTTGGATTGACCCACCAACTCAAGGTGTGTCGTCTTTTTTTATAAATAATTAATGTATTAAATATTAATACAAATATTGTATTATTAGAACAATAATAGTTTTAAAGGGTGTTTGAGATTGTTTATATAAACAAATTAATTGACTTATTCCGGTGTGGTACCAGTAATAAACACTTTTGAGGGTTTGGATAAACAACTTATACCGATGTCAAACCGGTAATAAGAAGTTTTTGAAGAAGTTAAACCATTCTGACTTATAATAAGTTGATAAGTTGTTTCAAATAAGCAATCCCAAACACTCCCTTAATAAACTGACATACGATTATGTAATTATTTGAATGCATTTTAAATGTATTATAACCTGTTTTATATACAAATTCTAATTTAACCCGTTAGAGTTTATTATAACCCAAATTATATACTTTTAAGTTAATTAGTATAAACTATAACGAAACTTGCACAATGCAACAAGATACATATCGATTTTTATGTTTTGTTTTATTATGTCTTCGTCAATGTTATAATACAATTTTATATGGTATACAAAAAACGAGTAATTTTTTTAATAGAATATAAATTTGAAGGTATAGTAAAATTTTGAAATAAAACGTATCATTTTTAATATGAAATTAAATATTTATAAGTTTTTTTAACATAATTTTTTTAATTCAATTTTTTATTATAATTTTCATATATAATAATGAAGTCACTTATTTTTGGTTTAATAATATAGTTTTTTTTATAAAGATAATGATTAGTATTTTGTTAGAATTCGATAATCTATACTATATTGTAATACATTTGGCAAAAACTTTTAAAAATCATTTTGTATGCATGAAGTACTGTTTATTCATGTATATTACTTAAAATTCAAGATTACAAGTAATTTTACGTAAGTACAACTTATTAAAGTTTCATTTTGAAATTCGTGTAACTAACTGAAAATAAACATAATCAAATACAAGATAAACATTCATTTTAAATATATAAAATCTAAAATATAATTAAGATAATTATTGATTCTAACATAATGTTTTATTATTATCTTTATATTATTAAACCAAAAATAAATTATTTTGTTATTAAATCTAAATTAAATTATAACAAAGAATTGAATTAAAGAAGTTACATACAAAAACGAGAAATATTAAATAGTTAATCTGATATTAATATCGATTTATTTTTTTCAAATTTTTATGTTATCTTCAAATTCACTCAAAAAATAAAAAGATTATCACTTTTTAAAAACCACATAAAATCGTATTATATTGATAAAGACATAATAAAAACTAAACATTAAAATTAAGATTTATCTCGCTGCATTGCACGAGTACCCTTCTACTTATCCTAAATATATTTTAAATTTTTTATATTTAAAATGAGATACTTATCCAATATTTGATTATGTTTATCTGCAGTTAGTTACACAAATTTAAATATGGAGCTTTAATAAGTTGTACATACGCATAATTTACTTGTATTATCGAATTTTAAGTAATATGTATCAATAAACAACATTTAATATATATAAAATGATTTTTAAGAGTTTTTGTAAAATACTCTATAATATAGTATAAATTGTCATTCTTAAAAAAATCACAAATACCCAATAAAATAGCAAACGATAATATACAATTGCATAATTATATTATAGCATTAAAACTTAAGAAAACCTCCTAACAATTTTCATATAAGACAAAAATTTATTTAAAATGTTGCAATAAAGTCTATTTTAATTACTAAAGGGCGTTTGACCTAGCGATATGTGAGTTTTTAGCCTCCTAATAAGTTAAAGTTCAAATCTTAACAAAAATGGAAATGATATGTGAGTTTAGTTGTTCTATTTCCCGTATATAAATATTATATACTTCAAAAGAAAAAAAAAATCCGTTTTAATTTCTATATTAAAATACTTTTTTTTTCTCCAGTAGTTTAATAAACATTCAACTTTTTTCCCATGTTCATTTTAATTTGAAATCTGTAGATTTTGTAACTATTAATGATATTAATGCCAAATTAGGTTGTACTGTAATCATTAACTACGTAAAAACATTATATTAAAATCAACTGATCTCCTAAATATATCAGATAAAATAAGTGATAAATATCTGAATTTTCATCGATACAGTATTAAATAATAATTTATGAAGATCGATATGGGGTTTTTGAACGTGTGTTTTCAAATATTAATTACGACTATAAAAATTAAAATACAATGATTAGATACTTATTTAATTAAAATTACTGGTAGATACTTTCTACATTTAGGTCTTGTTTGTTTTTTTTTTCATTTTCAGCTCTTAACTACCATTTATGTCTAATTCGTTCAGACGTTTTGTAATTCAGACTGTTTTTTTTTTCCAGAATCTTTTATCACTTAATATGGTCTGAATAAATTTTTCTAATTTTTGGAAAGCGGACGACGCTCTAATTTTTGGAAAGTGGTCTCGTAAGAATTTAGTAACTCTTACTAATATTCTGAATTGCTTTCACGATGTTTCAGATCTGCGTATAAATTTTTCTAAATGCAATCTCTTTGGTATTGGAGTTTCGGAAGTGGAGGTTAACAGCATGGCTGCCTTGTTAACATGTAAGGTCTCTTCATTTCCTCTCATTTATCTGGGGCTTCCTGTTGGTGGTAACATGAAGAAAAAAGCCTCTTGGTATGTCGTGGAAGATAAATTTCTTAAAAAACTTTCTATTTGGAAGTCTCATTGCCTCTCCATAGGTGGAAGATTCACTCTAGTCCAATCGGTGTTATCTTCTCTCCCGTTGTTCTACTTTTCTCTTTTCAAAGCACCCAACTCTGTTTTAAAATCTTTGGAAGCTATAAGAAGATTTTTTTGGGGATTTAAGGAGGAGGAAAAAAGAAAATTACATTGGGTTGCTTGGGAGAAAATTTTAAGCTCCAAGTCTAATAGTGGTTTGGGAATTTTTAGTTTAAAAGCTAAAAATCATGCTTTGTTAGCAAAATGGGTTTGGCGTTTCCTGTCTAGCTCTAATGTGTTATGGAAGGATGTCATTTCAGAATTTTATAGTGAGGACGGTGGTCTCTTTTCTAATAGACCTTTGGTTGGTAATAGTGTTTGGATTTCGATTGTCAACACGTGCATGAATTTGGAAGTTGCTGGTCAAAACGTTATTCAATCGTTTTCAAAAAAGGTTGCTAAAGATTCTTCTTCTTCTTTTTGGAAGGATGCTAGCATCGGTCATGGCTCAATGTTGAAAGACCTTTATCCTAGGCTTTATGCTTTGGAAAGAAATAAAAATGATTCTTTCAAAGAAAGATGGATGTTTTTTAATGATTCTTGGAGTGGTACTTGGGATTGGAGATCTTCGATTAGGGGCAGAACATTAGATGATCTTCATGCTTTAGAAAGGCATCTCTCTCAAATGGCGTTCAATACTTCAGGTGAGGATGTGTGGTCTTGGAATTGGGACAAGACGGGAATTTTCTCGGTCAATCTCTTGTCAAAGTTAATTCAAGGGAAGGCCAATACAAGCGCTGAAAGCAATGATACATGCTTTTGGAGCCCTCTAATTCCAAAAAAAGTTAACATTTTCATTTGGCGATTCCTTAAAGAGGCTATCCCGGTAAAATTTAATATGTTTGCGCTGTGGCACTTTGGCAACTATGGAAATAGCGAAATGAAATTTTTTATGCTGAGGATGACGCCAAAATTAAGAAGAAAGGTGAAGACCCATTTCCTTGGGTTCAAAATTTATCCAAGCTATGGATGGGGACTAGGAATCGTAATTTCATTATCAATTGGGATAGTTGGACCTCTTCTCCTTATCTTGTTTAGTCTCTTGGTTTGTATTTGGTTTGTTTGTTGTTTGGTTTGGGCCTCGTTTTGGGGACTTTTTCTAGCCTTGTTTCCTTATTTTCTTTTCGTTGTATTGGACTCTTGTATCTGTTTGTATCTAGCTTCTTGCTGGAACTGTTCTTTTTTATCCTATTGGTTGGCTTGGTGAGGGTGATGGCCATGCCGAAGCTCTCTTCCTTGTCCTTCCTTTTTGCCTTTCAAAAAAAAAAATATGGTCTGAATAAATAAGAGGTAAACAAATATCTTAATTCCTCTTATTTTCAATTTTTTTTATTCTCTTTGGCTATTGATTCTTTCTCTACCACGAATGCTACTGTCCTTTCATCACCCATGTGAAATGCACACCCCACCTTCTCTCTCTCTCTCTCTCTCTCTCTCTCTCTCTCTATAT
>NC_037544.1:36399255-36456895 GCF_001531365.2 Cynara cardunculus var. scolymus | reverse complement strand
TATATTTAAAATGATATGTTTATCCTGTATTTGATTGTGTTTATCTGCAGTTAGTTACACGAATTCAGTTATGGGATGAAATCAGATAGGGATGAAATTGTTTAGGGATGAACGGGTTTAAGAGTTTTAAGAGTTTAAGAGTTTTTAAGAGTTTTAGCCAAATGCTTTATAATATAGTATAGATATAGGTTGGTTATTATACGACCCTTGACATTTGTGCAACCAATACAACCCAATCTCAACCGTCTATTTCATTTGATTAATATGTGATTTCATAGAAGTTTTGATTGTTTCATAATATAAAGTATTGATCATAATTAATGAACCATATGCATCTTCCATAAATATTCAAATCATAATAAATGAACTCTCATCGTTTTCATAAATATCTCAATTTATTGGGTTGCATTGGTTGTACAAATGCGATAGGTTGCATTTGAAACAATATCTCTCTCTCTCTCTCTCTCTCTCTCTATATATATATATATATATATATATATATATGATTTATGTATTTATAGGTTAACTTAGAAGATTAATGTGAAACAATAACTTCTATCAGTGATCTATCATCTATCAAAAGTATAGATTTTTCCACAAACAAACTCACCAGCGGCATTCCGATAACATCAGAAGTCTGTAAAGTATCCAAAAGGTTCTTATTGTGTTCTATATGCTACGCAATCGTTGAGATGAATTTCAACAATTGAAAATTTCATGAAAATCAAGAGAATTTTGCAAAATGTTTGCACTTGATTTGACAAAAACAAACTATTGATTTACATTTCAGACTGCAGACGTTTGTCAATTTACAAACACAAACAGTCTTATTGATTCAGATTCAAGACTTTAACACCACCTCTTATTAATCAGAAGTGAAATAAAACTTCAGACTTCAACACCTCTTAAAAAAAACACACGCCATCTTACACTCTGATAATCAGTTTTATTACATCCAGTGTTATTTATTCAAATCTGATTATTCAAATTCAAAAATCAAAACCAGTTTAAACTTTAAATTAAAATAATTATTTAATCAAATAAAAAAACTATTATTTAATATTTAATAATTAATAATTATAAGGTAAGTAGGCAATTAGAATGTTCCTCAACCTTAAGCAAGTTAAGGGAAAAGATAATTGGAAAGCACTAAACAAATAAAAGCAATTTTTAGTGCTCTTTTTTCAAGTGGGTCCCAAAATTTAATTTTTTAAATAAAAATAATAATATAAATAAAACCAGATATTTTTTTTTTTAAAACCAAATCTGTGTCATGAAAATGTAATATTTATACAGTATTGTTTCATATATCAGAGAGTTAATGAAAATTTTCTTCTATACAAAACAGTCTTGAAACATTTCACAAATAAAACAACAGTATATATAGTGTCTTTTTAACGTGTTGTTTCATATGTGAAACAATAACAAATACTGGTTTATAAATATGTATGATTTATTGAATATGTAAATAATTATATCTTTAATTTTCTTGTTATATGTGTTCATGGGCATATAGGTAACTTTAAATTGGGTTTCTTTAAACTAAATATCAGGACAAATTACATGAAAAAGTAACGTACTTTAATTTGATTTTTATTTTGGGTTCAAAGCTTCCATTTTGATACCTAAGATGTAAAATTTTAAACATTTAAGTATTCGAGAATAGGTTGGAGTATTAACCGGTTACCATGCTGATGTGACGAGTGATTTGACTTACCTTTTGAATTTAAAATTCAATAAAAATTTATACTGAGTTAGATATCACATCAGCATGGTAACGGATTAATACTTCAACTGGTTACCCGGGTACTTAAATGTTTAAAACTTTACATTTTGGGTACCAAAATGAAAGTTCTGATAATATACATATACATAAGAAGGCTTTCATTTGAAAACTAGTAAAATTTTGATAACCTTGTGAACTGGTGCATCATGTATTATTTCACATGATTTTTTTTTTCCATCTACGACTTGGATTTAATGTATCATATGTTTTTATCATACGTATTCAGTTCACAATGTTAAACTTTTTAGTTGCACTTTTTGTTCAAGAAGACATGAAAATTGTTTTACATTATGAATATATGAAACAACACATTGTGAAACCAACATATGTTTATTCAGTATATTAAATTCTACTTTTAAATGAAAAAACTGTATGAAGCAATATCTTATGATAATAGTTCTCACAGTTATTACAATACTGGGTTTTAATATGATCAGTCCCAAAATTCAAAATCAATAATTTTAAAATAATATTAAATAGTATATATATATATATATATATATATATAGGGGCCTAATCAAATGAGAACTAATTAGTTTGTAGTAACCGTGAGATCCAATCTCAACCACAAATCAATAGATAAATTAGGAAATTTATAATTTTGGTAATTTTGAATTAAAATTTTAATGCAAGGATATTTTTGGTATTTTAAAACTCTCCTCTCTCCTTTCTTCTCTCTCCGGCCACCATCCTCCGGTGATACCACAATGGTATCACAATGCATCATATATGTGCTTGAGTATCACATTGAGGTCGTTTGTGTGGTCGATCAGAGATGTAACACAATGCATCTTATATATGATTGGGTATCACAATGTATCTTTTGTTTAACAGAGTCAATATTTTTAGGTATCACACTGATATCACCGGAGGATGGTGGCCGGAGGACGAAGGACGGAGAGAGGAGAGAGAAGAGATGAGAGAAAATACATAAAATGTCCTTGCATTAAAATTTTAATTCAAAATTACCAAAATTATAAATTTCCTAATTTATCTATTGATTTGTGGTTGAGATTGGATCTCACGGTTACCACAAACTATTTAGTTCTTCCTTGAATGAACTCCTATATATATATATATATATATATATATATATATATATATATATATAGTGAATCTTTGTTGGATTTTCAAGATTCAATGAGAGAAAACACCTTTTGACCATCGCTTTCTTGTTTCTCATTTCATCCAATCACATCTTGCCAAATTTCTTGTCATATTTTCAAAACATGGAGGGTATTTTTGGCAATAATTTTTCATTGCAATCACACACACATACACACACTAAACAAATATGTTTAATAAGATTATACATTTTTATTTATTATTATATTATTTTCTTTAATAATATCAATTTTAATATGTGATTAATTACTATAATAAAAACAAATAAATATTATAAAATGTCTAATTATATTATACATTTCTAAATTTTTATTTGAAAGGTAAATTAACTATTTAATACACAATTTTAAAACACAAAATAAATTAACTGGTAAACTTGATAAAGAATATCAGTTATGGTTGTTTGACAGTTGCTGAATGGTTTGGTGCAGAACGATTAGATGATCAGAATGATTAAAAGACTTTTGTAACAGTGCAAAGTGAAATATAATTGTTTGGTAATAATTCAGAATGAAATTAAGGTGTTGAATGGTTAAATAAGACCCAAGATACAACATTATCCAGAGGGTTTTAGAATCATTAAGAGACAAACTTTCTTTTTTGTCAAACAAGATTCACCTTTTAACGATTTAGAGTCTGTTTCTTATTAGAACTATTAAGAGGTAAACAAACAACTCTTTAGTCACAAGGCAAAATAATGATACAATGTGACACGTTCAATTACTTATATACACATATTCATACAGTCCAGTTAAATGATTTACCAGTTGTTCTTATTTTTTTTGTTTTTAAGACTTTCATTTGAACTTCCATCTTGAATTCTAATACAAATATATTATTATTATAATAAATTTAAATTAAATACAAATATAAATTTAAAGTTAAAGAAAAGATCTAACAAATAAATAAATAATAATAATTATTATTATATATATATTGCTTTAGAATAAATGTAAAATACTTAATTTGGTAAATAATTTAATAAATATTAAATTAAATACCTAAAATATCTGGTAATAAAAAATAAAAATATATGCTTGAAAATTAATGTTACCAACACACCATCACATGAAATTTGTTTGTTTGATCTTTTTAATAATTGTTTAATAAGTAGAGAATATTTAAGAAACTAATAAACCATAAGAATGGTGTTTGATTGGTTTGAGCTTGAGTTTTTAAAGATCAAAAGTATCTAGAAGTCCCGGTTTTAAATTAAAGGAGGAATAAAAATCTTCTTATGGCCACAAAGGTTCAAAAGCAGTGACTTCAGTCTATCCGCAAAACAGGTTGTCGCATTTGGATTAGTCGGTTCGCATAGTAGGTTGAATATCCAGGTTAATAAAAAAAAAGAAGTAATGTTTCTATCATTTAAAATTAAGTCTTAAGATTGTATGAGAATAAGATGTGAATCTTGTTTGACAAAAAAAATCATGCCTTTTAATAGTTTTAAAACTATTTGAATGATTTTGTATCTTGGACCTCTGTTAACCATTCAGTACCATAATTTCATCCTAAACAATTACCAAACAATTATATTTCATTTTACACTATATCATGAGAGTCTCTTAATCGTTCTATACCAAACCGTTAACTATATTTTAATAATAATTACACAATAATCAAAGAATATTATAACAAAAAAACACTTATTTTCACGAGGTATGATTATAATAAATGTTTTCATTGAAAACCTTATTAATACAACAAAATCTTGGAACAACCCAAATGTTCCCATTTCTCTCCATTGTCTTCTTCTGCACTCTCTCTCTCTCTCTCTCTCTCTCTAAACCTTCTTCCACACTCTTTTCCTCTGAAAACCCCTCTTTTTTAGGGTTTATTTCGCCATTAAAGATCATCAATCACTTGAACAAATAGCAGAAAAAGCTCAAGAACACACAAAAATGAGTGTTTCAAAGTTCATAAAATGTGTAACTGTTGGAGATGGAGCTGTTGGCAAAACCTGTATGCTCATTTGCTATACCAGCAACAAGTTCCCCACTGTAATCACTCTTCTCTCTCTCTACTCTCTCTCTCTCTCTATATATATGTATATGTATATGTATATGTGTATGTATAGATTTGGGGAAAACCCTATTTTAGGTCGGGTTTGGGGTTCTTGTAGAACTGCATGATGATTGGTTAATTATGATTTGTGGGTTTGATGTTTGAGGTGAATTGTGGATGATTTAGATGGTGATTAGATGTTGAATTAAAAATTTGTGTTACCAAAATTGGATTATGAAGGTGTGGTTTGATAATTGGGGTTTGTTTGTTGACAGGATTATATACCAACAGTTTTTGACAATTTCAGTGCTAATGTGGCTGTGGATGGGAGCATTGTTAACTTGGGATTATGGGATACTGCTGGTATTTTTCTTCATAATCCAATTTTTACAATCATTTATGACTTCATTTTTTAAAAGAATTGTGGGTATATATATATATATATATATATATATATATATATATATATATATACATAGAGAGAGAGTTTGTTTCAAATGCAACCCATTACATTTGTACGGCCAATTTATGGAAATGATGAGAGTTTATTTATTATGATTTAAATATTTATGGAAGATGAATAAGGTTCATTAATTATGATCAATACCTTATATTAGGAAACAATCAAAACTTTATATCAAATTACATATTCATCAAATTAAATGGACGGTTGAGATTGAGTTGTATTGGTTTTATAAATGTAAAGGGTTGTATAATAACCCACCTCTCTCTATATATATATATATATACTTAAACCGTTAAAAAATGAAAAACAGAGGAATATCCTGGACTGTATGCACATGTGTGTACGAGTAATTTGTAAGCAGTTTATATGGCATGCTGCATGCACGTGTGCGTTGAAACCAAGAAACAACTTTAGTTACTTATATGTACTGTGTATCGTATAGATGAATGGTTACTAGGGTGTTCAATAGTTTTTCATTTTCTTTTTGGTTTTTTTTTTAACCTCCCTCCTCTCTCTCTCTCTCTATATATATATATATACATATACATATATATACATATACATATATATACATATACATATATATACATATACATATATATACATATACATATATATACATATACATATATATATATACATATACATATATATATACATATACATATATATACATATACATATATATATAGGGATCTTCTTTTGAGATATCTGAGAACCAGTACATCATGTGCTATTTTATATGATTTTTTTTTATCTACGACTAGAATTTAATGTAGCGATTAACATATTTTTTTCCATAATATGATTGTTTCATATGTACTCGGTTCACAACGTGAACCTTTTTGGTGTGTTTGTGAAACAAAAAATATACGTAAAAAAGTTTCATATTGTAACCCGAATACATATGAAACAAATGTATGGTAATCAATACATTAAATACTATACTTAGATGGAAAAAAATCATGTGAAACGAAACCTTAAGATAGAACTTCTCACGGATCTCACAGTTTTTTTAGTTTTTAAATGATTAATCATATACATGGCCACAAATAGCCTGTAGTTATCGCAGGTGAACCTCCATGGCCACCATCTGGAGGTGGAGGTGGAGGTGGGGTCCAGAGAAGGTAAGATGTACACAAACATCTTACCCCAAAGAGTAAACCTGAACTAGATCAGTGTGTTTTAAACCTTAAACAAGGAACCCATTCTAACACGGTACCTGTTTAAGGTTTAAAACAGACAGATCTAGAAAAGCAGTTATTACAGTTAGTTCGTACTTCGTAGTCATATATTATGGCATTTAAGGAAAGGTATCGTCTTTACGTTCATAGATCAACTTCACGACTATGATTATGCGAATGGCGTAGATCCGAACCATACCCTGTTCCCATTTTGACCCTTTTTTGTGTGATTTAAAGGTCAAGAAGATTACAGCAGATTAAGACCACTGAGCTACAGAGGTGCAGACATATTTGTGTTGGCTTTCTCTTTAATAAGTAGGGCAAGCTATGAAAATGTCCTTAAAAAGGTACACTTTCTTTAGTGCTTTCTCCTTTTTTTACTTTTCTTTTGGCTTTTTTGAGTTTGAATTGAATTAAGCACTCCGTGTATCATAAGGGTCGGTTCAAATAAGAAGGCTAAACATCGTGAGAACGGAAGAAAGGAAGATTCATATGTGAATTATTGAAAAAATCTGTTTGAAAAGGAAGATTCATATGTGAATTACTGAAGGATCTATTTAAAGATTCACATGTGAATATGGGTTCAAGTATGGATTTTCAAGTAGAGTTTGTTTAATTATTCACATATGAATATTTTCTTCTTATCTTGTCGTGATATTTAGTTTTCTGATTTGAACCTCCCACAATCAAGTTGAAACCTTTTTCTTAATTGAGAACCGATTTTGACTTTTTTAAAGTCGAATAGATTGGCTTTTGACTTTAAAACCGATAACATTGAATCTTGAAAAAGAAGAAAACCCCGTAATCTAAGTCGAAATTTATTTTCTAATTCCACAAATTAGAGTTGACCCGAGTTTTTTTAAGTAAAAAAGATTCGTTTGTAGCTTCAAAAATCGATAGATCTCGTTTTGACTTCTTTATCTACCATCGAGTCGATTTTGACTTTTAAAGTCAAATGAATTTGCTTTTGACTTCAAAATTTCAATTTTTTAAAACGGCGAAAATGAAGATTTTCGGGTTTTTTTTTGTTTTTACAACAGATTCTTTAAAACCGAGAAAATGTATTTTCTCCATATTTGGAGGAGAGAGAAGAAGTCTCCAAAATATTATTTTTTGAGGAGAGAGAGTATACTTTAATTGTTCTTTTTTATATTTATTTTGGAGAGAGAATATAAAAGTAATATTTTTAAATAAAATATGTTTTAAAGTTTATTGGAATGCTAAATGTACTAAATATTACTAGAAGGGTACTTGTACAATGCAGCGAGATACATCTCGATTTTAATGTTTTGTTTTGTTTTTTTTCGTGTTAGTCGATGTTATAATACGGTTTTATGTGGTTAATGTTTTTATTTTTAAATAAAATATAAATGTGAAGATATGATAAAAAATGAAGAAAAAAAATATTAATATTAGTAACAAACTAACTATTTAAAATTTTCTCCATTTTTTGTGTATTTCTTTAATTTTTATTATTATTTTTGGTTTAATAATATAAATTTTTTTTATAAAGATAATAATTAAGTATTTTGTTAGAAGTCAATGACTATCCTAATTATATTTTAGATTTTTTATATTTAAAATGAGATGTTTATCATTCTATTTAATTATAAGGTGGAGAAAACTTCTCTTTATAATTAAGGGTAAAAGTGTCATTTTTGATGATTAAAAAGTGTAATAATTACATATTCTTAAAACTATATGTCATTTTCATCGTGGACATTTACTTTTAAGACGGAGCGAGTAACAACGTTATCTCAAGTGAACTAATCTTTGGTTGTTCACACAGTGGATGCCGGAACTTCGACGTTTTGCACCAAATGTTCCGGTAGTGCTCGTCGGGACAAAATTAGGTACCGTTTTTACGATCATTTTGTTTTGCATTTCCTTTCTTTTGTCGATATCTTGAAAAACACAATTTTCAAGATTTCTTGATAATAAGCACTTGAGCAACCTTGAGAGCTAGCTCAACTGTCAAATAAAGGTTGGGCCCTGAGGCTCCTTTTTCTTGATTGTTATCTTCAGGGCCCATGGGATTTATCTGGGTTCACAAAAGATGGTCCGGACATCCACAGTTACCAAAAAAAGCACTTAAGCTCGTTTTCTGGTTTTTTATTTTTCTTTCAGATCTTCGTGACGACAAGGGATATTTAGCCGACCATGTCGGTTCTAATGCTATTACCTCCGCTCAGGTACCAAGTCATCAATCTTTTGAGCTTTGATTCGGGCTTTTTCGTTTCACGGAAACAACTTCTCTACCCTTTGGGCCGAGAAAATATCTGCATACATCTTACCCTTAGACCCTACCTCTGTCTATCTGGGATTTATTGGGTTTGTTTGATTTGGTTATTCGGGTTTTTAGTTTAGTAGAAACAACTCTACCCTTTGGGCCAGAGAAAAGATCTGCGTACATCTTACCCTAGACCCTGAGGGTCTGTTTGTTAGCAGCTTAATGGGCTTAACGGGATTCACAGCTTATTCGATCAACCATACATGATTTGATCCATAAAAGTAGCTTATTGGTGAACCTTGATGTTTGTTAGGGTGAGGAACTTAGGAAACAAATTGGTGCAGCTGCTTATATTGAATGCAGCTCCAAGACTCAACAGGTGACGAAATCGAAACCGAATACCCGTAAAAGAAGTCTTTGACTTTTGACGATTTTAAAGTTAAATGTTCAAATAAAGTTGATTTTTTGTTTCGATTATAGAACGTGAAAGCGGTTTTTGATACGGCCATCAAGGTGGTTCTTCAACCTCCAAGGAGAAAGGAGGCCGTGAGGCAGAAAAGGCGTAAAAGCTCCGGTTGCTCGATTATGTGAGTATTACACTACGAATTTCTTATCGTTTATCGAACCCTATTTAAGATTTTCGTTTTGTGGGTCCCGTTTATATGATTCCGAAGAAACTAAAGGTGCGTTTGGTTTGATGGAATGGTTTCGAGGGATTTGGATTTCATGGAAGGATTTGGAATCGTGTTTGGTTTTCAATCCCAAATCCAATCCAATTCTACAAACCAAACAATACCTAAGATGTTAATCATGGAACACAGATTGGTAAATTATTAAACTACCCTTGTAATATCAAAACTGTAAAACCTTTCAGAATTCTTTCACCTGCCTACCTCACTCTTGCTCGTCTAGTCTGCGTACCAAACACTGGTGTTTTGATTGCTCTTTTTTCTTGGTGATAACAGGGGTGTTATGTGTGGTGGGTGTGATGCTTAGGGGTTTTAATCCATGGCGGAGCTTTTGGCATCCGTTTGTCAAGTTTTCCGGTTGTCGGTTTTCTATTTTTCAAGGATTCATGTGTGAATGTTGTTGGCCGCGGTTGATGTAGTTTTGATCGCTTGGCGTTTTTGTTGCTTTGCATTGCATTGCATTTCGTTTGAATGTATGTTGACTTCGTGGTGCGCGTTGTGGTTAGTTTGCACAAAGCCGCCTGCAACCACCGTGGCTTCTGCCGCCACCACTTCCGACCATCATACCGGTGGCCGAAGATGTCAAAGAGTGACCTCTGTTGTTCAAAATTATGTGTGAGATGAATCTTTTTCCCTTTGTTTGTTTGAATTCTAAGATTTGTGCTCGACGAGGCCCCTCTCTTCATATGGTCGGTAATTCGATCGTTAATCCCGCTAGCAAAGTGGTGGAAAAGATCGTGGTGGTGGCGGCAGCAACGGTTGCAATTGTGACACAACTTTTCTCTATAATATCTTTAAAACAGAGAAGTAAAAGTTAGGGGTTGTTTACCAAACGCTTACTTGGGTTAGTGGACATCAAGTCACATTACCTTACTAGATGAATATGGTAAGAATCAAGAATCTTACCCAGTAGAGCGAGACAAGGACCAAGAGTTTTATCCGGTAAGTGAGGGCGACGACTCTTATCATGGTAAGAGTTTACTGGGTAAAGTGTTGCATACGATAGCGTTTTGTTGGACTAAAATTTTATCCGATAAGTAAATGATAATGTTAAACTTTACCGGTAAGCGCTTACCTGGTAAGTGTTTGGTAAACGGCCCTTAACGTTATCCAAAATGGAATTTTAACACAATTTTCTTATTAATTATAATATTAAAATATTTATTAAATTAGAAAATTTCAAACAAAAACAAGAGTAAATTACGATTTTCGTCCTTATGGTTTGTAATTCATTGCTACTTTCATCCTTGTGATTTACAAACTTTTGTTGTTTCGGTCCTCTGGTTTACAATTATTTACTATTTTGGTCCCTTCTACTTAAAGATATGAATTAATACGACAAATTAAAAACTATAGAGACTAAAATTGCAATTTATAAACCATAAGAACGCAAATCAAAATTATTTATAAAACATTTGACAAAAACTCTTAAAAATCATTTTTTATGCATAAAGTACTGTTTACTGATACATATTACTTAAAATTAAATATCACAAGTAAATTGTGCGCAAGTATAACTTACTAGAGCTTTATTTTTGAATTTGTCTAACTAACTATAGATAAACATAATCAAATACGAGATAGACATCTCATTTTGATATAAAAAATTAAAATATAGTTAAGATAATCATTAGTTATAACAAAATATTTAATTATTATTTTTATAAAAAATATATTATTAAACTATAAATAAATTACTTCGGTATTAAATCTAAATTAAATTATAAATAAAATATACACAAAAACCTAGAACTTTAAATAGTAAATTTGAATTAATATTTTATTCAAAAATAAAACATTATCGTTTTTTTCAAAACCACTAGAAACCGTATTATATCGACATAAATAAATAATAAAACAAAATATTAAAATTGAGATATATCTCACTACATTATACAAGCACCCTTCTAATTTTGTTTTATTTTTAGAGATTCTCTTAAATATCACACCATCCATGTGGCTTGCATTGATTGGTTGTTGTATTTACTGGATGATAAAGATTGAAGTCAAAGTTAGAAAAAATAAAATCGAAATCAAAATCGAAATCGAAAATCTGAAACATCGGAATCATTCGTTTGTCAAAATTATCGACCCATTTGATGTTAATTCTGTTGTAACTGGATTCAAGAAGATGGAACTGTTCGAACAAGCGAAAAAGATTCGTCTTCGAAGCATCAAGGACAAGTATCTGGTGGCAGAAAAAGACGAAGAATCTGTTTCTCAAGATCGTGACGGTTCGACCGAGAATGCGGAATGGGAGGTTTATCCAACCGGAGAAAAATTCTTACGTTTCAAAAGCTATTACGGAAAATACCTGATGGCGTCAAACAGTATGCTTCTCGAGGGGGTGAAGGGGAAAAAGGTGATGCAAACGGAATTGAAACCAGATATAGATGGGAGCGTCGAATGGGAACCATTAAGGGACGGTTTTCAGGTTCGGCTGAAAACGGTAACAGGTAGTTTTTTGCGCCCAATTGGTGGGGTACCCCCTTGGAGAAATTCAGTAACGCACGATATCTGTAATAGGCAAAAAACGAAAGAAAAAGTCTTGTGGAATGTTGAAATTGTAGAAACGCTTCCATCTTATCAGAATAACGGATCTGAAAAGAAACTGTATTGTAAGTTAAACATTTAATATTCTCGAGATTGGAAGATACGATATCAGTTTGAAACTTATTATGCTTTTCGTTTTCAATCTTTTAATTTAGCGTGTTCATTTATATAAACAGAAACTGAATTTAAAGAACTGTATTTAATTTTATTTTTATTTCAGTTATTTACAAGGGTAGCCTTTTTTCAACCAAAAAATGCGAAAACGGTAATCAAACTGCAGTACGATAACCAAAATACAATGAAACAGAATTATAAGACGAGCATTATGGTTCGAAGTTGGTCTCTTTCTTTAACAGCCGTTGAAATATTCCGTTAAATGAAGGACATTTTCGTCAATTTTTACCAAAAAAATTGTCTTTTAATCGATCAAAGTCGATTTTATGATTTCGGTCTATGGTTTTTGACTGGATAAGAGAAATTGCTTCGATAAAATAACAGAAAAAATTGTCTTTTAAGCAATAAAAAAAAATAGTTTTTGGAGGTTGTTGAATGGTTTGATGTATAATGATTAAGTAGTCTGAATGATTAAGAGACTCTCATGATATATTGCAAAATGAAAGATAATTATTTGATAATTATTCACAATAAAATTAGAGAGCTGAATGATTATGGGAGGTCCATGATACAAAATCATTCAGAAGGTTTTAGAACCATTAAGAGACAGACTTTGTTTGCCAAACAAAATTTACTTATTAATGATTCAGAGGTTGCCTCTTAATGAAACTATTAATAGGTAAAAAACAACTCTTTAGGGGCTGTTGACAGTTGTTGAATGGTTTGATGCAGAATAATTAAGTAGTCCGAATGATTAAGAGGCTCTCATGATATAGTGCAAAATGAAATATAATTATTTACAATGAAATTAGGGCGCTGAATGGTTAAGAAATTCCCATGATACAAAATCATTCAGAGGGTTTTGGAACCATAAAGAGACAGACTTTGTTTTTGTCAAACAAGATTCACCTTATTAATGATTAAGAGGTTGTCTCTTAATGGAACTATTAACAGGTAAACAAACAACCCCTTAGTCCTTTTACCCCATTTTTTTTCAATTATCCTAAAATAATTAAGATTTCGCAAGCTACATATATTATTTTGTAAGCCGATCCCACTAAAATCGTATTTAATTCATAAAAACACATTTCATAAGTTGCGAGATGAACACTGATAAAATCTCGTCAATATTTTGGTAAAAAGTGAATTAGAAAGAAATTATTTACCTTATTCTAAGCAATTTTCTTGTAATTATTTACGAACAAATAACAGTATCTCCAGTAGAATATCTATAATTTATTTAAAATAGAAAATCAAAAGTCAAAATCCGTAGATAAAATTACATTTAACTCTAACATATTTATTATTTTAAAAAGAATTTATATAAAATAATAACAATTTAGCCTCATTGGTAGAATTCAATAAAACAGTGATATAAAGAATCTGTTTGAACAAAACAGATAATGAAAACCCTATTTTCTCCATTTTAGATAATGATACTGAGAATTATTGAAGATCCTCTTGGTAAATTTAGAGGGAAATTAATTAAAATTGTCATTTTCGGCTTGTGGTTTCATATTTTAGCCATTTCTCTGTTGAAATCAGTAAAATGTCACTACCTCCGTAAGTAGTTGGTTCATGATTTACAGAGGGGTCAAAGTGTAAAAAAAAGAAAGTTTTTGAACCAGATCCTCAGGTGCATGGACTAAATATGTAAAATAGATATAGGTCCCGACTTAAACTGAGAAGGTGTCCCTTATGGATATAGTGACATTTGTGAAATATTAGGAGTAGGGTTGTAAATGAACTGAACGTTTAGCAAACCGTTCGGTGAGAAGTTCGTTTATTTAATAAATGGACGAACATGAACAATTTTTTTTGTTTGTTTAGTTAAACGAACGAGCATGAACAAGTGCCTCGTTCGTTCATTTATGTTCGTGAACGTTAGTTCATTTACTGTTCGTTTATATTTGTCCGTTTATATATTAAATTTAATATATTATATTTTATTTATTTACTTTGAATTTAAATAATATTTATTTATGTTTGTTTAGTCCGTTCGTTTATGTTCGTTTAGCTCGTTCGTTCATTTACATTCGTTCAGCATGTTAACGAACGAACATAAACGAACACATCTGATTTCTAAAGAACGAACACAAACTCAAAGATTTTCGTTTGTTTATCGTTCATGTTCGTTCGTTTGTTTCGTTAAGTTAAACGAATGAACATGAGCAAGCCTCTGTTCGTGTTTGTTCGGTTCGTTTACAGTTCTAATTAGATGAGAATTAGTTAACAGATAAAAATAAAATAACATTTAAAAATGATTATTTTAATTAAATTTTCAAATTTAAATGTTGTTATCATTTATTTGTTAAATATAAAAAATGGAATATTGGTTTCTCACGTGCAAATCGTATATCATCTTCTTCCTCGTAGCGAAGAGGAAAAAAAGCAGCAAAATTGAAAACCCTAAAAAACGAACAATCGGAAGATCAAATGGATCCAATTCCGCCATCGACGACCAAGAGCTGGAGCATCCATACCCGCCGTGAAATTACCTCCAAGTACGAGATCCAAACCCGAGTTGGATCCGGCGCCTACTCCGACGTCTACAAAGCTCGCCGTCTCTCCGATGACCTTCCCGTCGCATTGAAGGAAGTTCATGATTACCAATCCGCTTTTCGCGAGATCGAAGCGCTTCAAACTCTGCAACATTCACCCAACGTCGTCGTATTGCACGAGTACTTTTGGAGCGAGGACGAAGATGCCGTGCTTGTTCTCGAGTACCTGCCGACGGATTTGTCGTCGGTGATTCGAATGGCGAAGAAGGAACGGGAAGGATTGAGCGTCGGCGAGATCAAGAGGTGGATTATTCAGATTTTATTGGCGGTGGATGCTTGTCATCGGAGTTCAATTATTCATCGTGATTTGAAACCCTCGAATTTGTTGATTTCAGCTGATGGTGTACTCAAGTTAGCTGATTTCGGCCAGGTGATTATCTTACTGCTTTATGATATCATGAGAATGTGTTTTAGCCGATATTTCACAGATTTTATCAAATATTTTATCGGGTAAGCGATTACCAGCAATAGTCACCGGTCTTCATGTAATAAACTCTTTAGAAAATAAGATTTGTGAGCTCCTTGCAAGTCGATCACTTCTACCATGGTTTTAAATTCGAAGTTATCGGGCCAACATGTTACTCCTGGCTTTGGGCTTTGAGGTGTTACAAATGGTATGAGAGCCGGGAACCAAGCAATGGACGTTGGGCTCTAAGGGGTGGATTGTAAGATCCCACATCGGTTGGAGAGTGGAACTAAGGTTTTCTAAGGGACTTGATACCTTCTTTACCCTCTACAATATGTGTTTTAAAACCGTGAGTCTGGGTTTGTAGACAAATTGGACAATATCTGGTACGGTTGGCTTGGGCTGTTACACTCCACACTCCACCCTCACCTTATCGTGTAATATCCTCGACCATCGAGATGGATTGTTAGTAAGCATCTTTTACTGGTAAGTGCTTACTCGATTCTCCCTTGCGGGGTAAGATTTTTGGTCTGCTATTCCTCTTGTTGGGTAAGATTCTCGATCATTGTCATACTCACTGGTTAGGTGGTTAGGTAGAGTGACACTCGATAAGTACTTACCCTGTAAGAGTTTAGTAAACAGTTTGTAAAAGATTAGTTGGATTATAGAAAAATAGTTCCTAGGAATCTTGGTGTGTAAGATGGTGAATCAACCTATGTGCATACACTTAGACATAAGATCAGATACGAGGATATACAACCATCGAGGAGAAGTTGATACAACAGCATTGGAGGTGGTTTGGCCATCTCTAACATAGACTTTATAATGCACCAAATAGAAAAGAGGAGAAGTAGTTATGATGATTCAAGAATATTGTTACTTAAATTGGAAGAGGTGGGTAAGTGCTAAGGAATTCGGCAAAATAGCCCAAATTTTTAAAACTTCACTGCAAAATGAGGTCAGGAGAAGTAGAGACCAGCCAAGACTAATGTGGAGAGGTAGTAGATTTTTTTTTTTTTTTTTTTTTGCATGAGTTGTGTATAATCAAGTCTCTAGCCTTAAATTATAAGGACACTGTTCATGCCCCATAACCTTATCGGGGTTCACTTCATGTTTACTTGTGGTTCACTTCATGTTTGTGTTTCAATTTCATTTCTAATCTGTAGCAAATAGTTTGGGATGAAAGACTTGTCACATACTTTAAGAAAATCTCATCAATCAAAACCCTCAAAAAGTCGAATACAACTTATATGAAAAGGCTGAAAATCACTAATTCACTACATGCACCCATAATCCTTATAAATGTAAGATGCCAACTTGCAAGGTCTAAAATTTATATCATGACTTTCACAATTAACATGCTTTCAAGTCATAATCACTTCTATAGGATAGCTTAGGGTATCTAGTTCACTGAATTACTCGTACGATATAAATATGATCTCACATACTTCATCATGATAGTAATTGCCACCATCAACTCATCAAGGAAAATCTATGCTTGCACAATTACAATTAGCAACACTCAATCATTCGCAAGTGAACCTTATGTGAAACTTAGTTCATTGTGCAACAATTTGCCTAACTACTCAGAGATATGTGCATCATTTTATGTTCATCTAACTAATCTATTAACCTATCTTTAGTGTCATTTTAAGTCTAGAGGAATTCCAGACTTGAACCTTTTTAAAGACAATGAAGTAGTCATGTTCTTCCATGAGAAGTAACTTTGTTTTTGTACCGCTTCAAGTTGATAAAAAACGTCTTTCTTCAATATTTCTAAGAATTAAAAAGGTGCTTTTTGAATTCAAAATGCAAAAATATTTTGATGTAAAGTAGAGTTAAGTTGCTGAAGAAAAAGGAGTCTGTTTGATTTTGTTGATAATAGTGAATAATGGAGTAGATTGTGAAGTTGATATAAATAGAATTTACCTGTGGTAGTTTTAACTTGGTTATGTAACAAAGTGCTTCACACTGAACTAAGTTTGACATAAAGATTCACTTGCAAATGACTCCTTGTTGCTATTTGCAATTGATGCAAGCATGGGTTTGTCTTGATAGTGAGATTGTTATCATGATAAAGTATGAGAATTCATGTTTATCTCGTACGAGTTATGGACGTGAACTAGGATTCCCCTATGTCATCTGACTCGACCATGACCAGAAGCATGTTAATTGTGATGGTCATTCCAAGAAGTTCAAATGATATAAATTTTAGATCTTTGCAAGTCTACATCTTGCATTTCAAAGGATTATGGGTGTTTGGATCTCTTGCCGGGAAACCTTGCAATATTTTCATGTAAGTTGTATTTAAGGGCTCAGTTAATGAAATTTGCTTAAAGAATATGACTAGCCTTTCATCCCAAACTAGTTGCTATAAGTTCAAAATGGAACTGGAACAAAAACACTTCAAACCACAAGTAAACATAAAGTGGACCCCCTATTGGGTTCTCGGACATGAACGATGTTCTTCCACTCACTCCTAAGTCCTATCTGAGGCGATATCATTGGTTGAACCCATGCAAATCTTTCTTTCAATATCTCCCCACATTAGTCTTTGGCCGATCCCTAACGATCTCATTCTTGTAGTACAAGTGTACAACTGTCCTCTTTATTTGGTGCATGTTAATGTCTATGTTGGAGATATGGCCAAACCACCTGAAATGGTGTTGCATCAACTTCTCCTTGACCCATGCCACCCCATTTCTCGTGTGTCTAAGTCGTTTGCTTGCTTCTTGGTTACGTTTTCGTGTACCTGTTTCTAAGGGTCTGTTTATTAGCAGCTTGATGAGCTTAATAGGGCTCACAGCTTATTCGGTCTGCTGTACATGACTGTTTCGTAGTGGCTTGATGATAGAAAGTGGCTTATTCAGTAAGCTTCTAGGGGGAGCTATATGAAGAAAGCCGAGTTTCTTTTTCCAAACCTACCCCTCCCAATTAAAGAACACGCTCATTCCGTATATGAAAAAACTCTCTCAAACAAAAACCTTTCTATCTAAACAGACAGATTACTCCACACGACAACTTTATTCATATAGAACTTAATGGAAAACCAACCAAACAGCCTCTTTAATGGAAAACCAACCAAACAGCCTCCAAGTAGTTTTTCATTTTTAGCACCGTTTTTCTTTTTTTTCAAGTTCTATTGCCGCTCATTGGTTGAGCAAGTTTGTTTCACACATATTTCATGAGCCGGGGATCTTCACGGAAACAACCGATCCATTCTGTTAAGTAGAGGTCATGTCAGCGTACATTCTACCTTCCCGGGCCCCCACCGCGCTGGTTTGGTTTGGTTCGGTGTTTAATCGTACGTCTAAGTGTATGGCTGCATGCCAATCTCCGTATTTGCATTTCCGTTTTGCTTGAATATAAATTGCTTTTATTCACTCGTATGTTTCATTCCCACAGGCTCGGATACGCCTAGCACCTGGATTTGTTTCCATTAATGACCACACACAGCCACAGGGCCACGAGTCGTCCGTATATCAACAAGTCAAGCCCGAAAATGTCGGTCAAGAAAGTCGTGTGAATCTTATGGAAGGACCTCTCGGGACCATAGAGGAATATGGAACGTCTGATGAGTTCAAAACCAAAGACACTTTTGATGAAGTCGACAAGGAAACAAACATACCTGATGTAGATACATCTTGTCTCGCAACGTGCACAACGAGCGATGTAGAAGAAGACTTCTTCAAGAGTAACTACTCTTATGAGGCTAACGAGGCTGGTGGAAATGACGAATCTGCCCTTTTAACATCTTGTGTTGGGACCCGTTGGTTTAGAGCACCCGAGCTTCTTTTTGGATCAACAAACTATGGGGCTGAAATTGATTTATGGTCTCTTGGCTGCATTATCGCAGAGCTTTTCACTTTGGAACCGGTCTTTCCAGGATCTTCGGATATCGATCAGCTGAGCAGAATCTTCACTGTTTTAGGTAACTTAAGTGAGGAAGTGTGGCCTGGTTGTGTACAACTTCCCGATTTCCGTATAATTTCATTTTCGAAAGTGGAAAACCCGAGTGGTTTAGACTCGTGCCTTCCGAACCGATCGCAAGATGAGATCCTTCTTGCGAAAAAGCTACTTTGTTTTGATCCAGCCGGTCGAGCCACGGCAATGGAACTGCTTCATGACAAGTATCTAAACGAAGAGCCGTTACCGGTTCCGGTATCCGAGCTGAGGGTTCCATCTTCGAACCACGGTGAAGACAACGGTTCATCTGGGTCCGGCGAATGGGGTGATCATCGAGAAATGGATTCAGATTCCGACTTTGACGATTTTGGCGGTTTCGATATCACGAGAAGAACCGGTGGTGACTTTTCTATTCAGTTCTCTTAACCCAGGTGACCATGGGTATGAACGTAATTTGTTGTTGTTTTTCATTTTTTCTGTAAATTGTCTTCGCGGAAACAACTGCTTTATTCTTTGAGGTAGCGGACAGGTCTGCGTATACTGATTTTGGCTTGGCTTTTTTTTTAATGTAAATTAAAGATAAAATATTTACGAGAGGGTGGAAGGACTGAAATAAAGAAGTTGCGAGTATCGTTAAGTTCATTAAGCTGCTAAAGAAATCCCAAAATCTTCATGCTTCATACCATTGGTGTATCGAAATATTTGGGTGATGTTAATTTCTCTGTTTTGTCTGATTCAAGTGGATGTGACGATTTCATACTTTGTGGATCCAATCGGGTCAAATAGTCGGGTACCAAAACGGGTAGATGCCACTTTTTGAAGGGGACCTTCTGTACCAGTGTACTAGTCCCACGGTCATCATGGAAGAGGTAAATCAACACAACATGCATGTCATTGGCAGAGAAGTAGGGACCTCCTTCATATGAATTACACCTACGCCTCTACCGTTGGGATGGTTCACAAAACCAGTACCACGTTCACTCAAAAGAAAAAAAACAAAAACAAACTGTGACCTGTAACTATAAAGATGCGGGACTTTTCTACGACAAGAGAGATATAGAAGTTATAAAAGATACCTACAACAGGCAAGCATGGTGCGCGAATCAACTAATAAGGAGGATTTCTAAATACATCAATTGGATATGTTGATTCTTGAGAGTTACAAGAGTTCAATCAAAACGGTATCGTATACAATAATTTATTCGGTAAACGTTAACCAGATAAAAGTCATCACCCTTAGTTACTGGATAGAACTCTCGTCATCACTTTTACCAGGTAAAATTATAGATTACCATGTTACATCGGTAAACTAAATATAAGTGATCACATAAGCACTTATCTAAAAAAACATTTGGTAAACAGTCTCTTCATTAATTGGTGGGTTAGTGATCTCCACATTGGCTATTGAGGCATGTCTTGACTGCTAAGTGGGTGGTAGTTTCGGTGTCTGTTGGTATCAACTTTTGCCAGAGATTAGTTGTTTATCTGAGTAGTGGATGTTTGTTTACCCCTCAATAGTTCAATTAAGAAATGGTGTCTGAATCGTTAATAGGTAAATCTTGTTTGATAAAAAAAAATCTATCTCTTAATGGTTCTAAAATCTTCTGAAAGATTTTGTATCATGGACATCCCCTAACCATAAAGCACCCTAATTCCATTGTAAACAATTATATTTCATTTTGCACGATATCATGAGAGTATTAATCATTCTATACCAAACCATTCAACAACTGCCAAATCACCCCTTAAATACAACATATTTTACTTCAATTTTTTTTTAAATAACCTACTTTCAAAACCTTCATTTATATTCCTAGTAAACTTAATTTTATATTTACGGTACTTTGTCCGGTTTAAATTTTGGTATAAACTCCTTTTAAGATTTTTAACATGAAAATTGCTAAGTTAGCCTCAAAGACGAAAACGGCACGAAAACCATAGTCTCGAAAGCAGATGAACGGAAGTCGTATTTTTTAACAAACCACGGGAAATAAATAAATCCGGAATTACACACACATGTATACCAAAGCTTCTTTATTTTACATACAGCATCTTCCCAACAACATAATAAGCTCGAGTAAACCAAACAAACTTCATATATCCCACACAGAAGTAGAATCCGATGATAAGATATACACCGACTCCGCATCTGGGTAGAGGGGTCGTTTCCGTAAATACTAGAATCGCATCAACGGCCTCGGTTGGCTGTTCCGGATTAGCAACAAGCAACACTATGATGATCGATTTACATTTGTTCTATTGTTGTGGAAGAAGAGCTATCTCGATTTCTTGAAGCGTTTTTCCTTTGGTTTCCATCACGTTTCGTTTTACAAAAACCACCCCCACCAAACAAAACGTACCCAGCATCGAGTACAGCAGCTGCGGCCCCATTACCTCCAGCAACCGTAGGAACAATAATCCGACCATGAAATTGAACACCTAGTAAGTAGATTCATCAACACATGCCAACAAGTCGTTAAAGAAATCTTTGGCTATCGAAGGGCAAAATTATGCATCAAATGATAACCATTAATATCTTGAGAACCGGTATATGCATTGTAAGCATAGGCGTATACACTACACAGATTTTGGTGAATATATGTACCAAGGCGAAGGATCGTGTGAGAAGGGAAGTTATGGTGAGAATCATAAGAGATCTGAACACTTGATCACTTTTAATCTCATGCCCACCCATGAATGGCGCTTTAGAAGGGAATTGATCTGGTGCATCTCGATGCACCTCATTAGTGTTGACATTCAATTAGAATTGATCCAAGGGTAGAGATAACTTCTAATTCTTTTCACTATAACTTCTTTTCTCACCGGAACCCAACCTATATGATACATATGCATTGAAGAATATACTAATTGATAGGGGAGGGATCAAATGCAAACTAAGTCATCTGTACAAACCGTCGATTTCACTGTTCAATTTAATAAAATTGTTTCATATAATTCGTTTCTTGAAGAAACTGTTTCATATATTTTTGTTTCTATGTAAAAATGAAATTGTTTAATTTGTTTCTCATTTTGATGAAATTTGTTTTCTAAAATTAATATAATGTCCATAATTAACGGCCCTCCACAGTAAAAATGACTAATCAACCCTCATTAAAAAAAGTGGAAAAAAGAAAAGAAAAATTATGATTGGGTGAATGAGGTTTATACAAATTGCTTGGCTTGCAATTGATCCCTCCGCCTAATTGATGTATTCATATTTTGATAGTGTATATGCATCAATGTATAGACTGCTTCTTACAACTCTCAAAAGGTTTATGGTCCGAATTTGGACTTTCCGCTAGTTCCTATCGTGTAACCATGATTTTTTCCTCGATTAGTGTAACAAACGTTTACTTCTCTATTTCGTAGCCATTTTACCCGATAAATGGGTTTTCAGCTTACATGACACGTGATGATTTTGATAACTTGGCATCAAGATCATCAAGTTACAAGATCTAACGTTTCCCGGTCAAAATAGGTATGAAATATGAAGATTTGAACGTTTGTTACACTAACTAAGAAAAAATATCATCGTTAGGTAAAATAGAAACCAAGGCAAACTTCGTTGCATTTTGATGCATTTTAACTGCAATCAAATTACTAAAACTGAAAAATATTGGGTTTTGAGTGTATATTACCCAGTGAACTGACATACAAAAGGCCATAGCTTTTGCTCTTATTCTGCTTGGAAAGATTTCCGAGAGGAGGAGACCAGGAACAGGACCAACTCCAACAGCAAAACAAAACACAAACCTGCACAAAAGCTTCCTACATTTTACATCCGTTTCTCTTATAATCATATACTCCCTCTGTCTTAACTAAATGTCCACAATTATATTTTAGTTCGTTGGTTTTCCATCAAGTCCTATATGGATAAAGCTGTCTGTGTAGATTAATCTATTTGTATAGATTGTGAGAAGGTTCTTGTTTGGGAGGGTTTTTCTTAGATGGAAGGGGCGAGTTTTTTAATTGACAGTGACAGGTTTGGAAAAAAAACTTGGCTTTCTGCATAAAGCTCTCCCCTAAAAGCTTACTGAATAAGCACTTTCTCTATCATTAAGCCGCTACCAAACAGTCATGTATAGGTAACCGAATAAAACGAGTCATGTTAAGTTCATTAAGCTCTAATAAACAGATGTCTCCAAATTAAAAAATAACGTCTTTTCCATTTCTACCCTTAACTATGGGCAGGCAGAACTTCAGGTTGAGGAGTTACTCGAAATGTTGCCAAGATATCAGTATCCTTGGTTTTATAGTTCGGATTTTCTTTTAGTCATTCATTTTGTATCTTTTCTATTTCATTTCTTTTTCACAGCATTAAAAATCTGATTGCTCTTGATTGTAACTTGTACCCTTAATTATGAGATGAAGAAATCATTACTCAATTTATTAAGGGTAAACTTGTCATTTAGTTAATTAAAAAGTGTGATAATTTATTTTGGGCGAAGGGAGTAATAACAATGAGGATCTATTTAAGGAAATCCACCCGAACCATAGCTTGCTGAAGTCTATTGGATAAGCTCGGCTTATTTACGGTTGCTGGCTGCCAAGCCCCAGCATAACTAGGCTAGAACTTGGCTCCTGCTCACCAAGCTTTCTAACAAGCCAGCTCATCTATATCTAAACCGCCAGGACCATTCCTAGAAAATTAAATCTCGACAGATTTTCATCATCTGGAGCATAGATGAGTGTAAAACACAAAGGGATCGAATCTTACATTAGCATGCCACTGACGGAGAGATACAGAGCTCCAGATGTTGATGCAAACAGGCCGGCTGCAACTACTTGAAAGACTGTAGATATAGCCTAAAATAATCAACGTAAAAGCACATGATTTTAGAGAATTCCTTCAACGACTTTTACCAACTTCACAGATATATTATTACAAGCTAAAGGGTCAAGGACCAGAGGCACCCGAGTTACTGGTAGAGCCCAACCTCCTTAGAGGTCAAAGGTTCAAGTCTTACCGAAGGCGAGGAGTGTGAGTTTTTCAATGTGTGTGTGTGTGATAATCATGAGTCCCAAATTTAAAATAATTATGTTATTTATTAAATAAATAGAAAAGGGTAATTTAGAAATAAAAAAGACAACTCATAAACGCATTTAATAGAAAACCCATAACTCCCATAAATAGGAAACTCATAACTCTCCACAGTGTGTTATTTGTGAATCTTTGATGCTAGTAACAGAGTGTATTTTCGCTGTTTCCTTTGTATTACATCGTGTATCTTAGGGTATCACAAGGTGTATACAGTGGGTATCACAGTGGAATTTTCACGTCGGAGGGGAGAGGAGAGAGAAGATTTTTAAAAATACCTACAATGCCATTTTAAATTTTCAAGTAAAATTACCAAAACTATTAAATTCCTAATTTAAACTTTGATTTGTGGTTGAGATTGGATCTCACGGATCTCACAAAATATTGAGTTTTCGCTTGAATTCCCCCTACATACATAGGAAAGTTATATTTGCCTGAGATCTCATCCTCTTTCAATACATAAGAAAGTTCAAATGAAAACCATAAATACTTTGAGAAATCGGGAACCAACTATTATTCATGATAAATAACCCTGAATGATGATGAATATTATTCATTATCAATATCATGTATTTTCATTATGAATAAAGCATGAATGGTTGGTTTCCAGGTTCTCCAAAAATCAACAGGTCTCAATTGAACCTGCCCCTATATATTACTACAATTTAAAATACTTCCACAGTACAAAAAACCTTGCAGGTCCTAGAAAACCATTTTGATAGGAGACAAACAGACGGTGATATTGAGTTTCTGATAATGTTGGTGAGGGTTTGGAGGGTCAAGCTCTAATCTCCCAAGGTAGCATGCTAAAAAAAGATTATGTGCTCGATTGAAAGAAGGCAATATGTAGCATATATTTGCAGCAGAAGTATTACAGCTTCCATTGGTAACCGGTGAAAATACGGCCAAAACTCGCTGCTATTGATAAATCACAGGTCATGGTATAATAAATTTTATGACTAACCCTGATTTTACGTTGAAGGGTAGAAGGTAAGAGTTGTTCTCAAGTGCAGAGGCTAGAAAATAGTTTCTAAAAATGGAACGCATGGACGAGAATTTTCTCCGGATCGTTCTTGGTCTCCTGTGTGAACAATGGGGTTATTTCCCTAATTGACCTCCTGACAAGTGCTTTTAAAGAGATAATATAGCTAAATGACCTCCTGACAAGTATTCTCTAAACCTTTTGACAGGGTTTTAGGCATTCTTGCATATAGAAGTTGGATTCTTTTGATATGCAGTGTGGTATTCTCAAACCTGTCAGAAGGTCATGGATTTAAACAGAACAGTTAGAATGTTGTTTAACCAAATGACCCTTTTTAAATCCATGACCTTCTGACAGGTTTCTAGGATTCTTGAGTATGAAAGGACAATTTTGCTCAATAACCTTATATAAGATTTTTATTAACAACATAACCTTCGGATAAAATTAGTGGCATTCTTGTATATAGAAGTGGCATTCTCAGACGTGTCAAAAGGTCATGGATTTAATAGAAAATTGTGAGAAAGTCATTCAACCACTGGACCGAAATGAAAGATGCATTCTTCAGTTATGCAGTGGCATTCTCAAAACTTGTCAAAAAGGTCATGGATTTAAAAGAAAAAACTGTCAGAAGATCATTTAACTGAATGACCCATGAATGATGACAGGACATGGATCGAGGTCATTGCCCCATAGTTTCCCGACGCATTTGTTAGGGTGTTATTTTGGGGCTGGCAAGGGAGATGGTTTATTTTGGACCTTCAGTTAGGGACTGACATAACCTACATTTATAGAAAACTGTACACCTACTTCCTTAGCATGTTCATTATGCAATTAACAATTTAATTATGCATAAAACAACTATAGATGTACGAAAATTACCATGCCAAAGAAGCTCCACAGAAGGAGAACCTTCCTCCCAAGTTTATCCATCAGAAGCAACGCAATGATAGATCCTGAACAACTCTCAAGTCAGAAACCATGTGATACTTGATAATTAAAGCAAGTAGGATAACAATGAATTAAATGCCAAAGAGAGATGGTGAGAGAGCTGATTACCCAATAGATTAACGATCCCCACAAAGGCGTTGGCAAGGTTTGACGAAACTCCCGCACTTCTAAATACAGTTGAAGAGAAATAAAATACAGCATTTATGCCAGATAGCTGTTGTAAAGCAAACAGGGTTGATCCAATAAAAACAACTGCAAAAGGAACAAGTGAATAACAAGGCATTTTGCGGTGGACAAAACAGAAGCAGTGGCGGGCAGCCTAAGACAAAACTAAATACTCCCTCCTTTCAAAATAAGTGTCGGTGTTTATATTTTAGTTTGTCCCAAAATAAGTGTCCACTTTCAAAAGGAAGTGCCTACTTTCCAATTTTACCCGTAATATACGATGGAGAAATTCATTACTTCTATTGTTGACAATAAGTTCTTTCAAAATTGACTATTTGTCCCTCTGTTAGAGGTGTTCCACAAATGTTGGCGATCAAGAAAATAGATTTACGAACGAATAGATTGGATCGACTTGGAAAATGGAAAGATTTGCACAAGTTATACGTTTTGTCACCACTTTGTGTAAAACCCTTAGATACTTGGGACTCCATTGCTGAAATAGTATCTCTCCCCCAAAAAAGCATGTGTTTTGACCGACGCACAAAGACAATATTTTGTTGCGAATGAACAAGATATTGAGGAATTGTACATAAAAAAACACTTACCTGAATTTCTTTTTTGCAAAATAGGAGATAAACAAAAAATACCAATTGAGGCTTAGGAATTTCTATGTAACTTAAGTGACACAATAAAAGCTTTCTCTCTTCTTCTATTAACTCATTTTATGTATCGGATATACCATTCGACCCATTGTTGGGAACTGATGATTGGCTTTTAGTTAATTAAAAAGTGTAATAATTACACATTTCCTAGAACTCTTATGTTTTTTTTCATTGTAGACATCCATTTGGGATGGAGGGAGTAGAAGATATGTACATGCTTGTAAACCCTGGATTAGTCCCTCAAAATCCACAGTTACCTCTAAAATGGCGCCCATAGAGCAGTTCTGAAATCCCAACAGTCTCATTCTCATCCCCCCTGTCCGACTTCAACAGCTCTGCCATTGCCGGTCTGACATTTGTAGCCCCTAAAAGTTTCTGGAACTCGACCTCTGCTTCAGTATTTCTTCCTTTCTATCAAGCATAGGAGGAATTTCACATCAGGTTCAAGCATGAGCATGTAATATGCTATTAATATATGAGTTGTTTGATGTATGGTGGAACTTTGTAGGTCATCTGATCTATGATGTGCATAGAGTAAGGGGCTGCTTGCTAAACACTGACTACCTCTTTCCGGGTAACTAAACACTTATTGCCTCTTACCGGGTAAGAGACACCCGAAAAAAGATGATGGACTTTACCAACAATCTTACCGTTCCGTTTTGCAGACTGAGAATCTTACCCGGTAAGTGTGGGTGGTGACTCTTACCCGGTTAGCGCTTATTGGGTAAGGGACGTTTACACTATACTATTTTGATGGCCGTGAATCTTACCCGGTAAGGTAAGTGAGGGTGGTTGGTATACGTCCCCTAACATACAAAATCCTCTGATATTCGTGTGTGTTCAAACATACATACAAACATATAAGCACACACACATATACATTGATACACATACATACATATATATAGGGTTGGGTTCACGTGACACCAGCTTGTTTTCGTGAGACCCGCATGACCACTTTTTTACACTTGAAAACTTCACAGCAAAAAGTTGTAAAGGTAAAAAAAAGCCAAACCTTCACAGCATAAACACTGAGAAGGTTACCTTCACAACGTTCTGCTGTGAAGTTTCAAGTTTAAAAGAGTGGTCTCACGGGTCTCACGAAAACAGGCTGGTCTCACGTGATCACAAGTCTCTTTCTCTCTCTCTCTCTCTCTCTCTCTCTCTCTCTCTCTCTATATATATATATATATATATATATATGCATGTGTGCATGTGTATGTATATGCTCATATGAATGCATATGGAACATGTTACTCATATAACAAATGCGTTACCATGAGCGTGATAATGGATTAAACAAGAGCATGGTCTTTAATGAACATGGTCATCCATAAAAGTCACCACCCACACAAGAAACGATAGAGGACAATGGAGAAAGATAAACCATTGCGTGAAAGTAGAAATAAAGATAACAACAAACCTTGTAAAGCCAATGTGGACTTTCTGCACAGAATACCATAGCAAGAGCAAGTACTGTGGATGGAATTGTAGATAGCCAAAAGCACATACGCCACCTGAGCACAAAGGTCCAAGTTATGACCCTAAAATATCTACGACAGTTTCTAAATTAGAGAGAGCAAAAGAAATCTGTAGATATATTGTAGCATCCAATTATTTCCTTACCAGCCTGGGATACTCTTAACAGGGATCCCTATCAAAAGAGCCCCCATTAACCCTAAACATGTTGAAATTTGAATGAAGCTGCCATATGTACCACGCACAGAAGGAGGCGAAACCTGCTAGAAATCACAAGAATTTGATAAGTGATGCATTTTTAAAGATCCCATAGGATACCCATATCCAAACAAAAGGTAGGACAGGTTGACCTCTGTGATATAGAGAGATGCGACAGGAGGACCAATACCCAACCCAATTCCAACAAGAAACCTCCCAAGTAGCATCCCTGTCAAATTATTGCTTGTTGCACTGAAAAAGTATATATTAGCATGTCTACAAAAGACTATACACAGATGAAAAAATATGATAAAGCAGACCTCATAAGGAGTTAGGGCATCATGAGAGCATGCAAAATGAGTGATTAAGCAAAAGAATTGAAGTTCATGCAGGATGTAAACAATCTGTAGGTCAATTAATGTAAAACTAAGAGTTGTCAAAGATAACATAAAATTAAGCATCACAAATAAATGATATAGTTCTTCACAGCTTATATTAACAGGCCTTTCTCTTTTCTTTTTCCCTTGCATTCATTCGCTATGTATCATGCATGAATTGTCTCTTTAAACAATAATATCTAACTGAAGGATCTTAAAGTTTTGAGCCAAATCTAACTGACAGCCTTCATAAAACTTTTTGAATCTCCCAATGGAATCAACTCCGAGTAGCTGACTGAGTTGTATATGTCGAGAGCATAAAACTAAAAAATGTTTTGAATTTGAAGTGATCACCTAAGGGAGTTTACCAATAACCAGTGTCTGTTTGTAGTTCCTTGCTCAAAGGCCTCGAGTGCAACCACAATTAATACCACATTGTCAGGTAAAAGGTTGCATTAACTTAAGAGCAGACTGGTTATGTAGATTATACTCCCTTCGTCGCAAAAAAATGCAACCCTTCCTATATTGGGATACTTCCAAAAAAATGCAATATTTCCTTTTTGGGTGAGTTTTTAAACCAACTTTACTTTTTGCCCCTTGGTAATCAATACTTAAATTTAGTAACTTTGATTATTGTCCACAAGCTTTTTTTATTCCATCTTTACTAAGGGGCATGTTAGACATTTACATAATGGTTAAATATTTTTATTAGACCATGTGTTAGGTGAAACGTTGCATTTTATCAGATGGAGAGAGTATCTCTTATGTCTTTCTAGTAGTTTCCTGATTGGATGTGTGATGTGTAAGCACAATCCACCATACTATCTGCCATAAGGTGGCATCAAGTCCATAACAGAAGTCATGTTTCACAGATAGTAGGCCGCACTGCACAAACAGGTTCTAAGTGCTTAATTTCACCCTTCACCCTCCTTGTAACTGTATTAAAGTTTGACTTCTGTATCAGTGGTCCTATGAGATAAACCTCTTGTCCCATGATAACGAAGGCATGAGCATTCAAATGCAACTTCCCGTTTTGTATGCATCCACTACTTATCAGACAAATTTGACCACATTCTCCAGGACACTAATGATTTTCATGCAATCAACTTGCCATTAAGGAGGCGTTCTCAAGACACAAACCTAGATAGCACACGGAAACTTGATCTTCATGCAGGACCCACACAAGAAACGGAGGACAGACAGCTACCACCAGTAGAGAACACGTATAGTTTCAATCCAATCATATGTAGTTAAGGCACTAAAAGCAGAAAGATGAAAGCATGTTCTAAGTTTAGCTTAAGCATCCTCCATAAATGTTCAGTTTGAAGGGTAAAGCAACATCAGTTGCTATTTTAGGAGGCCACTACTCAAAGTAGGCACTATGGTTGGCATTTAGCCATAGATAAGATAGTAGAGAGCAGATAGGTGATACAACCTTATATACCAAGATAAAAAGACGAGTCCAAGTGAAGAACTGGAGAGAGGAACAGAAACAAACTACCTGGATAGTTTTGAGATAAAATTTGTACAAACTAGTTGCTGATACTTGAGGACTGTTATCCTTTTAGATGTCATGTAAACAAGTGTCATTTGTTCCCTTGGATGAAGAACGGAGCTGTAAAGATCATGTCGTCTTAACTGATTTTGTATATTTTACCATTGTCTCTGACTTGGTGTACTATTGGCAATAGATATTATCTCTGACTCCCAGCTCACCCCATGAGTCCCAGTCTAAAGCAAGATTGATCACTCTAACCGTGGAGTAAGATTTCATTATAGATAGTTCCTCCACCACTCCTAATTACTATTTTGTTGGCAGGTGCCAAAGGACTTTTATATTAGGTGCACAATTATAACAAAAGAAGACCTTCCTTATGCATGTGCAATAGAGATCCCTTAACACATGGTCTGACAGCAATTGAAAAAGGCAAACATGAGATACCAAGGCAAGTGATAAAAATTATACTGTGAAAATTAGCAGTCAACAAACTAAACTTGAAGATGATGCATGTGTCATCCTTCTAAAACTCGCTCTATATCACCTTTCTTAGTCTAGAACCAGGATGAATGACGTAATTATGAATGAGATAATGGATATCTAGATTAGCAAAGTAAACTTGTAAAACTTTCTTGAAAATATTATTACCTACAGCAAGCACCGATGATCATAGGCAAAGCACAAAACTGAAAGGACCTGCGGCGCCCAACTCCATCAGCAATATAACCACTGAACAGAGACCCAAGAAAGGCACCACCAAGACATGTGCTAACCACCAGACCTTTATTTACAATGTACAGAAGCTCGTAAGATATAGTTTAAATGCAGATAGCAGAAAAACAGAGGATGAATGTTCTGTGAAAATGAGAAGACACCTTCAGCTAGGCTATTCCCGCTGAAACCAAGATCATTGGCAATGCTTTCAAGCGGTTCGTTCACCACACTGCATATAAAGGAACATGGTTTACATATCACAAACTTTGAGTTTCTTACTACGTGGATTATATTCAATCTTGTTGTAAATTAATATCTCCTTTTTACGAATATACTCTGCAAAACATTTGAGAATAGACAAGCTATCTGTATCTTGTTATGTTCTGTTAAGTTACCAGTAACCACTACTCCACTATGTTTTGCATTATATAAGGCGAGACTCTTTTGGAACACGTATACAAGGATGCTCATAACTTTGCTTGAGGTGAAGGGGGCAATGAAAACAAGAGATATCTAGATTGAGAACGAACCCAAGATGGTAGCCAAATAAGAACGAAACTATGGATGCCACAAGTACATGAGGCAGAGAACGTCTTGAGGGTGGATCCATAGATTCTTGGACCATACCATCCTGCAAAAGTGCTACACGAACAAACAATATTTTCAGCATAATGAAACTCCAAATTATTGCCCGAGTAACAGTTAATTAGAAATTAAATTGGCACGATAACCTCTTATGGTAGTCACATATATCCATTAACAACCCCTAAGCTTCTTACTTTCATAGATTTTTGACAAATCAACAAATCTACCAGAAGCTTTTGTGCTAGATGACACATCCCACTTAAAAGGTCCAAACATCTGAAGGAGCAATATTTTCTTTTTCTGTTCCAAGTTAATTTTACAATTGTAATGCTTCCCAAGTTGTACTCCCTCGTTACCCAAAAAACAAATGTTGAACTTGAAATATCCGATTGACGATAACTAAAACAATATTAACTTCCCAAGTATACAACTAGGTACAACAGTAAGAATACAGAAGGTGGTGGCAGTTAATGATGGTGGAATACTCATAATAAATTTGAAACCCAACTACATTCAATAGTCCAATTATTAAGACATATCTTCGCCTTTGAGATGCAGCAAAACAAAATTACAGAACCGAAGCTTCACCTTTTTGCAATATAAAAGGTATTATTTGTAAACACCTAAGTTCACAAAACTTTTTACAAGTTCAAGTATTAACTTCATGATGACCATTTTAACAGAACAAAAGGCATCCGTATCGGAGCAGAAATATACGATAAATAATCAGAGGGTTACCAGAATCATCTTCTAGGTCAACTGAATTTGTGCTGTCCTTGGACGGCACACGCTTGTACATGGAGGCAGAACCGTGTGGGTGTACCTGCACCTGCATGCCACTACCTGTCCAAACTTGACTCTGGATTGTGCAACTCTGATAACTCTAAGACACTGTCACCAAATCCATTAAAACAAAACGTCATCAACCAATATACCCATTAAAACAGAACACCATATACAAAATTAAGCTTCACAACACTAAATTACGAATGCCATAACCAATAAAACTCTTAAATTCAACTCTGGAAATAAATATAACTTTACTGAACAAAACGTAGGAGCAGTTGCTGGGACATCACACCACTGATAAAAAAACCTTCAAAGAAAAAGTAGAAGTAATGGTGATTAAGATAAATCATCCACAGAACTTTAAACTTGAAAGCAGCGCCCGCCCCAGGCAAAAAGGAATAATCTCACCGAATAACCACTCAAACAACAAAACCATGGTGCAAAGTCGCTAATCTGCTACTAATGACTCGTTATAAGCTCAGAGATCAAAATCGGCGTCGACTTGAGTGCGGAATGTAACATCGCATCATTCAAACATATCACGAAATTCAATAACCTCAACACGAGGAGTTAGATCTAACACGCTGCAACATCAAACTTACGACCATACTATACATCACTATTTCGTTGCGTCAAGCGTATATCATACAAACCAGATAACCTACAAACAAACGATCAAATACATGCAAAAATTTGAAGCAAATTACCAAAATCCAAGCTGCTTACCTAACGATTTTTTCTGATCGTTCAAACAGAAATCCAGAAGAGCAAAATCGCAGTTTCAGTTCTCACTGTAATCAGAAGTTCGAGAAGTTTCTTCACCAAATTTTCACGTTAAATCCTCACATAGAGTATCACAATGTGTATTGCTTCAGATGCAAGCGGAGGAAGGCGGTTAACGGTGGTTGTCTCTTTAATACGCCGGACACATGTTGGCTGTTGCTATAGTGCGCCTAATAGTGCTTTGGCCTCCACGCCGCTAGTTTTAACTCTTTGATAAGAGAAAATAGTAAAATTACTTTTTTAGTCCCTATGGTTTGTTGTTTTCTTTTTTAGTCCCTATACTTTTGAGACTACAATTTTCAACTTTATGGTTTACAATTTATTGTTGTTTTCGTTCTTATAATTTATAATTTATCGTTGTTTTCGTTCTTATGGTTTACAAGTTATTGTTGTTTTCGTCTCTCGTACTTTATGGTAGAAATTAATAGGAATGTTCATCAGTTGAAATCCAATAGATTTACGTGGATTCGATCTGATCCAATCATTCATTGGCTGTTAAATTTCTCCATCTGATCCAATACAATCAACTGAATAATTGAATCAGATCGGTTCCATCCATTGAATATTACTATACATTGGATCAGATTGGATTCGTTCAATGCTTTGATTCAAATTTCAACCAATCGATCCATTATTTCAACAAATTATACATATATTTTTCTAAGTTCATAAAAACACTAAGGGACTGTTTGTTTACCTCTTAATAGTTCCATTAAGAATCAGTCTCTAAATGGCTAAAAGGTGAACCTTGTTTGGGAAAAAAAAGTATTTCTTAATGGTTCTAAAACCCTCTGAATGGTTTTGTATCATGGGCCTCACTTAACCATTCAGCACCCTAATTTCATTGTAAACAATTACCGAACAATTATATTTCATTTTGCACTATATCGTGAGAGCCTCTTAGGGGCTGTTTACTAAATGTTTACCCGGGTAAGCATTTATCAAGTCACACAACCTCACTCGATGAATATGGTAAAAACCAATAATTTTATCCGATAAGGGCAAACAAGGACCAAGAGTCTTACCCGGGAAGTGAGGGCAACAACTCTTACCATGATAAGTGCTTACGAGGTAAATTATTGCATAGGATGTTGTTTTGGTGGACCAAAATCTTACCCAGTAAGTAAATAGTATTGCTAAATTTTATGGATAAACACTTATCGGGTAAGTGTTTGGTAAACAACCCCTTAATCATTCTGACCACTTAATCATTCTGCACAAAACTATTCAGCAACTGTCAAACAACACCTAAGGCCTTGTTTGTTTTTTGAAAGGAAAAAAAAACTCTTGTTAGCCTCTTATATCTGATCTGTTAAGAGATAGGGTCATTCAGACTGTTTGTTTTTTTCCAATTCTTCAAATGGCGCTTGTAACTTATTGTCATCTTATCTGGTAAGAGGTAAACCAATCTCTTATTTGCCTCTTATTGTTCTTGAAGCCTTTAACAACGACGTTTCTCAATTAATTAACCTTAATCGATCAGTTGTCTCAATTGATCATTACCAAATCGATCATCAAATCTCTTAATTGGTGTATTTTAATATAATTTAAATGTGTTAAATATCGTTAATGGCATATTTTCGTTTAAATGAATGTTAATTATATAATTTAAATATAAATTTCGCAATGACGACGAATAAATATATAAAATTGTATAAATTTATCTGTAAATTCAACGTTACAATTTTCTAATCGGTAAAATAGACAATTTAAACAAATTCATATAGTAATCAGCTTACAAAAACAAACAGTCTTCAAATGTATCAGGAGTGGTGTCTGATTGGTTTTAACTTGGCTTCAAAGGTCAAAAGTATCAGGAGGTCTCAAGTTCAAATCTAAGGAGGAATAAAATCCCCTTGTGGCCACGTAGGTTCAAATGCGGTGACTTCAGACTATCTGCAAAGCAGGTGGTCGTATTAGGATTAGTCGGCTCCATAACGGATTGGATATCCAAGTTAATTAAAAAAATTATAATAAATTGCAATCGAAAGAAAGGGATGAAAAACATAATTTACCCAGCGGGAAACAAATATGGGCTCATTTACAACAAATACCTTAAATGTTGTATAAATAACAATAACACCCCTGTATTATAACAAACTGGCAAAATCACCCCCAAGTTCATTGCTTAGACCCAATAAAAAAATTATTTAAATGCATTTATTTCGACTTATTTATTAAAGAGGGTTGGGTTATAGTGAAAAAGGTAAGAAGGAATCTCCACGTTTTGATCAATTTTAATTGAAGATCGGCACTAATAAAACGCACCTATATGTATCAGATTAATTCATATATCAAGCGTAATTCATTAGATCGGGTTAAATTAAATTTTAAAAATGATCAAGGATCCAAATCTAATGGTCTAAAGTTGCACGGTGGCAATTTTGTGATTATTGAGAAGTCTCATGGCAATTTTGTGATTATGAATGTTCAGATTATAGATCTAATCAAAGGGTTGATAATTGGTCTTACGGATCTCACAAAAAACTTTTTGTCTCACATGATCTCAAGTCTCTCTCTCTCTCTATATGTATATATAAAGTAGGTCATGATATTGATGTGTATGATGAGAAAATGTGTAGGTTATGGTGCATTTAAACATCTCCAACAGATTATCTAAAACGAAGTTCTTTGCTCTAACAAATTTCCCAAATCATTTTCCAAAACAGAGAAAACAAGAAAAATGTGTTGAAATTCTCTAAATTTAGAGAACTCTCTAAAAATGATTACTTATTTTTTATTTTTTCTACCAAAAAAAAATCTTGAAATTAAATGTTAATGGTAGAGAAACGATATTTTATTAAGTATAATAAATATTTTAATAATATAATTAATAATATGATCTAAAAAATGGTGAAACAGTTGTAAATATTAAAAAAATTAAAAAATTTAACTTTTAATTATTCATTTTTGAAGAATCCATTGAAGATGTTTTTAGCTCACTCATTTTAAAAAACCTTATGTTTTTTTTTTTACCTTTTTAATACATGATTTAATCTGATTCTGACAATAAACCATAACTATAAAGTAGAGTCAACCATAAGCGTGGTGTCTGATTGGTTTGAGTTTGCCTCCAAAAGACAAAAGTATCTGGAAGTCTCATGTTCAAATCCAAGAAGAAATAAAAATTCTCTTGTAGTCACAAAAATTCAAATACGATAATTTAAGACTATCTGTAAAACAGATGATAACTTTAAGATTAACCCAACTTACATAACACAAATAAATACGATCCAATGATACGGAATTTATTAGGCGAAAAGACTTCTAGAAGGCTGCTGCATTTATGTTTAACAACTTCTCACCCCCACCCTATTTATTGTGGTCTTCTCATCTCGACCGTTGACTACATTTCACCTTGTCTCTTAGTAAAAAATATCTCCATTTTATCTCATGTTACTAATAAAGCATTTCATTGAAATTCTTAATTGTAGGTTTGCTGAATTTAGGGTACGTTTATTAAATATTTATTTGATAAACGTTTACTGGTAAAATATAATACTATTATTTATTTATTAGGTAAGATTTTAGTCAACAAAAATAACATCTTATGCAATAATTTATTCGGTAAGTGTTAATCATGGTAAGAGTTGTTGACCTCACTTATCGGATAAAGAGTATTCGACCTCACTTACCAGGTAAGACTTTTGGTCATTGCCTTGTTTTTACCAGATAAGATTCTTGGTCTTTGTTGTACTCATTCAGTAAGGTAATATGACTTGGTAAACGTTTACCCGGATAAGTGTTTGATAATTTTTTGATAAGACTTGAAAGTAAGAAACTTAGAGGCTGTCTGGCAGTTGCTGAATGATTTGGTACAGAATGATTAAGTGGTCATAATGATTAATATGCTCTTATGATGTAATACAAAGTGAAATATAATTGTTTACAATGAAATTATGACGTTGAATGATTAAGGGAGACCCATATACAAAATCATTCAGAGGGTTTTAAAACTGTTAAGAGACGTATTTTTTTTTTTGTCAAACAATATTCACCTCTTAACGATTCAGTTATGCATCTTAGTGGAACTATTAAGAGGTAAACAAACAACCATTTACATGTGAATATGATTTAACGTCTTTCAGATAAGTTACGTATGTACTGTGAGTTTCTAAAACCTTCAAACATGCCAGATGTTTCAGTATGTTAAATGTTATGCAATAAACTGTTTTCTTAGATATGAGGGGTCATGTATCAGAACACCAGTAGTATCAGACGGGACACTGTAAAGCTGCACAAATTTGGTTCATATATTGCAATGGTACCTTTTATTCTCAGTTGAATCATATATTACCACTTTACAATATGGTTACTATTGTCTATAGTCGGCTTGTTAATACGTGACACATTATCCCCAGTATGTCAATTTGTCGGTCTAGCAGTGAGATCTTATATGTATGCAATTATTTCCATGTAGTAATTCAACTTGTCTGTATGCATGATAATTCTTACAGTTTATATCATAAATTATATGTATATATATTGAATTATGCTTATATCAGTTCAGTTTTTAATGTTTCATTACATGTTTGCCTTGCAATATATCATGGTTTCAGGTTAAATGTGTTTATCAGCCATTTCATTTGAAAACCGTAAACCCACTTAACGTACATATAAGTAACAGTATTTAACTTAAATTAGAAATTTTATGTTCCAAGAGCATTTCCAACAAATTCTCCAAAATGGGTAAGTAAAAAGTCAACATCTCAAATGGAAAAAAACCACCTTCGCCTCTAACAGGTTATCTATTTTGAAAAATACTGAATTGATTATATTATTAAAATATTTAATACATCTCATTAAAATTTATTTTTATATTCCAAATATTTAAATTCAAACAATCTCATTGGTAGAAATTTAGGGCTGTTCATCGGTTGACATCCATTGGATGTAAGAGGAACCGATCCGATCCAACAATATATGGAATGTTGGATTTTGCCAACCGATCCGATCCAATTAACATTGGATAACCGATCAAATCCAATACAACTGATGATTGGATTCGATTCCATCCATTGGCTGATCCTCTGGGATTGAACCGATCCAATCTAATACAACTGATGATTGGATTCGACTCGGTTCCATCAATTGGATATCCAATGGATGATCCTCTGGGATTGGATATATTCAGAGTGTCAATTTAATCGAATTCTCCAAAAATGATACAAATTGATTAATCACTTTTAATACGTGTCAAAACCAACACAAATAAAATTAAAAATTCAAAGTCTCATATAAAACAAATTCCAATTTAAGCAATTTGAAAATAAATTAATTGGATAATGGTTGGATGAACAACTGGATGATTATCAAATGATTAATTGGATGTTGATCGGTTCGGCTCAGTTTTGGACTGTCAATCGAGAACCGACCGATCCAAATTGGATGTTGAAAATTTTCAATTCGATCGGATTTCAATTACAATTGGATATCCAATTATGGTCGGTCGGTTCTAATTGGATCAGTCGGTTTTCTGCACACCCATACCTAGAATCAATAAAAAAACATTTTTCACTCGTAAGTAATTTTTTGGAGAAATCTCCAAATTTGGAGAATTTCATCATCTTTCTCCATTTGAAGAACATTTTGGGGAATTTGTTGGAGCAAAAATCACCAAAATTTCAATTTTAAAGAATCTGTTGGAAATGCTATAAATGCCCCAAGTTTGACGCAGTGTTAGTCCATGTTTATTCATTCCAGTATTACAGATTGTAACTGAATCTCAACTTCAGTTGCTTCAAATTGCTGAAGCATCTCAAATTCAGTTGCCGAGTGACGCACAACCGTGTTTTAAACTTTGATTGAGTATCCATTATGATTCGGTAAACATCGGAACCTTGTAAAGTAGGGTATAAGATGGGTCGAACTGAATTACAACTATAACAATATTCTGTTATGCAGATCAAAACAGGTGGTACTGAGCTGATCGAAAGCAAATAATACAGTCGAGACAACATAATTATATTTTTAAAAACAATAAAAATTTAAATAATAACACGGTATTTTATTAAAATATATTATTTTAAACTTGGTAATTCCGATAAAAAATAAAATATTTAATTTGAATTTAAATCGATTATTACCAAAAATACGGTATTTTAAAAATCGATTATTTTGGGTAATTCTAACTGAAAAATCTATAAAATATCACTTTCATACCAAATTAAATTCATTTCACTAATAATTAATAATAAAATATAATATAATTAAATAAAAAATAAATAAAAATACGTTATTATTTAGTTACATCTATGGGTCAAGTCCAAGAAGTAATAGAGATATTTCTATGGCATCTTATGAATCAAACGGTCAAGAATCATCCATGGACCCTGTTATGAATTATAACCGTCGGATCCAACTTTCAATCTCAACCATCCGATCAAAATACCAACGCTTAATCCACCGTTAATTATTTATAAAAATTGAATTTCAAAAGCTCAAGAGAGGGAGCAAAGAAAAACTAGTCTACAATTTTCGCTCCTCTATTTTTCCCCTTTTCCAAAATTTATCATCTCAAATCTTGTCGAATCTAAACCGGGTTTTTGTTCATAGAGATTATTGGGCTTCGGAGATTGTTTGATGGGTGAGGTTTTGATCTGGGGTTAAGTGTTTTGATGAATTTGAGGTTGTGAATCTGAGCTGTTTATGTGGGAGTGATTACAAGTTTTGATTGTTTTAAATTGATTGTGTATTGGGTTCTTGTTTTTGATTCAAATGGTTGTTGAATTGTGTTTGAATTTGGGGAATTTAGTGTTTTTTTGTGTTCTTATGATTTTGTAAAGTTTCTTGATGAAAAGGATTGGAATTTGGCGAGATAATAATGGAGAAAAGTGAAGGCGGGGGGGATTTGAATTTCCCTCCGAAAACGAATCAATCGGAGGTGGCGGAGGCGACGACGGATTTCCCGGCGGCAAAAAAGCTCGCACGGCAGCTGGATTTTAACATCGTTGGTGGCGGTAGTCAGCCGGCGGCAGTGACTCCGGTGGTTTTACCGGAACACCCTCAGCGGCCAGTTGTGGTGCAGATTCATCAGCCCCCGCCGCCGGCCCCGCCATCGCCAATACAGTCGCCGCCGCAACAACAACCACCACCACCACCATTAATTCCGGCGATGCAGCATTCTCATGGTGCAATTGTTCATCAACAAAATTTAAGACCTGTGTGAGTATTCTTCGAATTGTTAATTTAAATTTCAATCAAATGGGTGTTTGATTTCATAAATATGTTCGAACATTAATGGGGTTTTTGATTATTAGTCATAGGGGCGTTCAGGTTGGTCAAAACCCTCAAAATAATGAAAAACTAAGGAACAACCGTTCAGCCGGATGGTATGCACACGTGTATACAAGTAATATGTAAGCAATAATTTTTCTGGTATGCACATGTGTACAACATGCACACAAAAAACAACTTCAATTACTTGTATGTACATGTTCATATCTTCTAGACCAATGTTTACGACGGTGTTCCACAATTTTTCATTTTTTTTGGGTTTTCCCCTGAACCTCCCTCGTTAGTCGTAATCAAACATATTTGCAATTTGAAAAACCTTCAAAATTCCAACATTTTTTAGAACTTCATAATCTCAGTTAGATTTCAAGTATAAAATACTTTGAATTTAGATATTGAAGGTTCTTTAATTGCCCTATATTGTTATTTTCTTTACAATTTAGGTTGAGAAATTTGACTGTATCAAAGTGCCATGGATTTCTAAACTTTTTGAGGCAATTTTACTTGCCCATCTTGCCTTTTAACAAATGGTCTCAATAAAGTTCGCAAGAAAACCCGTATTGATCTTTCCTTTGAAAAGCACAAAGATCGAAACTGAAAGTATATAATGTAGCTCTTTTGGCGAAGTCAAGCCTCAAGCTTTAGGAGCCACGACAAGGCTACTGCGTTTGTCAAGGCGTGACTTATGGAGGCAAAACTGTATATCATATATATAATTATATAGACACATGTATGTTTCTACTATTACTCAAAGAGTCAATGATATTAAACAATTTAAGTTAAGTTATATACTTAAAACTAAAAAGCAAGACACTGAAAGGGTAAAAAAACAAATATCACGTTACAAAAACCACGAACTGGTGTATGGCGTGCCATAGGCAACGCGGGGTCTGACATGAGCCTTGAGCCACGGCGCCACAGCGGCTGTCACATCCCTTTTTGTTTGGTTTCTTGTTATAAAGGAACCAAACTATATTGTTTTTTCATGTACTATTGGAATTATGAAGTATATTAAGAATATAGCCAATTATTTTAGATGCAGGCAAATCACTGAATCTTTAACGATCCTAACACTTCGGATGGTGACCATGGGGAAGATGTGTTTTCCATGATAGCTAGGTATCTTGACGTGAAGGTGGCTTGTGCTATTTGTATTGTTAAGGGGATTTGTAATAGACGATGGTAGCTATATTATGTGTGCGAGTTAGGAACTTGTATTTGTTTATTGCCGCCTCATTAAATAGGTCATGCTAAATTGCTAAGAATGATTTACCTTTTAAGGTTCGTTTGGTTTCATGGAATGATTTTGAGGGATTTGGATTTCATAGAAGGCTTTGGAATTGGAAAGATTTGCAATCTTTGGTGTGTTTGGTTTGTAGGATTTGGAATGAAATTGAATTCCGTTCGTTATAGATGATTTATAAAAACAAACTATAAACGCGGGGTTGGAATGGAATTCAACTCCAAATCCCGCCAAATGCCAAAAACAACAGAAAGAGTAACTATAGATAGTTTGATGGTAATTTGTTGATTAAAGACCAACATAAATTATTACTATTTGTTCGATTGTTTTAACAAGAAAAAAATGGCAACCAAATTTTCTTTCTTGTTCTGTCTAATTCCCTTTCTGTCTTTGAACGCTTTATTATCTTTTTTGCATGATTCGAACCCGTATGATTTAATCGTGAACAACGAGTCTCCTACATATTTTATGCATTTGATGATGCATTTTTTTTGTTCAAGCACTTGACACTATAAATATGCATCAAGAACATATATATGATGCATCCATATATTCAATACACACACACACACACATAGAGATAGGTTTAGGGGAAAACCCCAAAAAATGAAAAACTGAGGAACACCCTGGTAGCAGTTCATCTGGATGGTATGCACATGTGCATAAAAGTAATTGAAGCTGTTTTTTGGTTTTTATGCACGTGTGCATGTTACGCACATGTGCATACCATACAAATTGCTTAGAAATTACTTGTATGCACATGTGCATACCGTCTAGATGGACGGTTACGAGGGTGTTTCTCAATTTTCAATTTTTGCGGTTTTCCCCTGAACATATATATATATATTATGACATGCAGTATTTCCCGCTTCATGAAATCCTAAACTTCATTTATAAATGGAAAACACTATATTTTTGTCGTTCCAGGAAACCAGAATCCCCGAAGTCCCGACCAAGACCGAATGCCGAAGTAAAAGATGGTACCCCGAAGAAGCAAAAGCAGTGCAATTGTAAACACTCACGATGCTTGAAATTGTAAGTGCTATTTTTCTCTTCAGTTTCTTTTGTACAAAATTGTTTCATAGTTTTGTTGTTAGTAAAATCTTTATTCAAGAATCGACATGTGAATTGGAGTTTTGGCTGCAGTTATTTTTCTTGAAATAAAGGTTGTTTTTTAGTCTTGAACGGCCACTTATCGAATGGCATTTACTGAATTATTAATTAAATATGAAAATGCTAATTTCATTAATATGTACACAAAGTAAAAAATATGTCCTAGTGTCCACTTTTCAATTCTGCCCTTAATTATGAGGTGGAGAAATTCATTACCTCCATTATTAAGGGTAAAATTGTCATTTGTTAATTAAAAGTGTAATCTTTACATTTTCTAAAACCGTGTGCCTTTTTATTGTGGGCATTTATTTGGGATGGAGAGAGTATATTCATCTATCCATTCTCGTAATAAATTTTGCTCAGAAATCTGACATTTAGACGTAGACGCAAGCCTTCATGCACAAAAATTAGCAATCGCATACTGAATTGTTTTCTTAGGGGTTGTTTGGTTGGTTTTTCATTAAGTCCTGTATGGATAAATATGTCTGTGTGGATTAATCTGTTTGTATAGATTGGAAAGGTTTTCTTTGAGAGGGTTTTTCATAGATCGAATGAGCAAGGAAGGTCACGTTTGGAAAAAACTTGGTTACGAATAGTCATGTATAGCTGACTGAATAAGCTGTGAGTCCCATTAAGCTCATTAAGCTGCTAACAAATAACAAACATACCCTTAGTCAACTTTGAAACAAATTGGTCAACCATCATTATGTATTTACTTTTATGTATGTAACGTATGAATTATGAGATAACGTCTTTCTTTTAAAGATCTTCCTTTTTAAGTATATATAGGATACAAACACGTGTATTACATGCATGTCTATAAATAAACCTTCTTGTCCTCAAATCTTTAGAAAATTTTCGAATTCATATATCCAAGGGTGGATTCAGTAATAGCCTAGGGGGTGCCCGTGTTCCCGCTCTATGACACAATGGATTTTTTTTAGAGGTCTTAAAGGTGATCCCACTTTAATTGATGTGTGCTCACCTAAGTTCAACAAAATGGCCGCAACCTATTGGTAGTGTCATTGCATGTGGCATTACAGGTTGCAAGGTCGGATCTTTTTTATTCTTTTTTGGTAACAACAATGAAAAAAGAAGGAGAAACCACTTGGGTGTTGCAAAAAACCACTTTGATGTCATTTTTAATTAAATTGTACTTTTTATAGTTAATATTTGTCTTATTTTATACTCATTCCAAAATAAATGTACACATTAAAAATGACACAATTTTAGGAATATGTAATTAGTACACATTTTAAATAACCAAATGACACTTCCATGTATCATTTACCTACATGCTTTCAATACAGATTTGGATTCATTTTCTATTTAAGCATTTGATAATTGCTAGACTCATTAGGGGAGATTATTTTGGAGAACAAATGAATAATATGATGATTCACTATGAATATTGCATATTTGCATTAACAGTTTGAACTCCCTTCAGCTCTTGAAATTTTCTAAACCAGACATTGAGGTTGCTTGGTTGGTTACATTAAGTTCTATATGAATAAAGTTGTCTGTGCGGATTAATCTATCTGTATAGATTGGGAAGGTTTTCGTTTTGGAGGGTTTTTCGTAGATAGAAGGAACTCGGTTTTTAATTGGGAGGGACAAGTATGGAAAAAAACTTGGCTTTTTGCATAAAGCTTCCCACTAGAAGCTTACTGAATAAGCTCATTTCTATATTATTAAGCTACTACCAAACACTCATGTATAGCCGACTGAATAAGTTGTGAGTCCTGTTAAGCTCATTAAGGGGATGTTTGGTTGGTTGAATAAGCTGCGAGTCCTGTTAAGCTTACTGTATAAGCCACTACCCTTAGGGTCTGTTTGTTAGCAGCTTAGTAAGCTTAATGGGACTCACAACTTATTCAGTCAGCTATAAATGACTGTTTGGTAGTGGCTTAAATCTTAATGATATAAAAAGTGGTTTATACTGTAAGCTTATAGGGGGAGCTTTATGCAGAAAGCCAAACCTGCCCCTCCCAATTAAAAAACGAGTTCTAATAGTTGAACTCCCTTCGGCTCTTGAAATTTTCTAAACCAGACAAGGGTAGTGGCTTATACAGTAAGCTTAACAGGACTCACAGCTTATTCAACCAACCAAACATCTCCTTAATGAGCTTAACAGGACTCACAACTTATTCTGTCGGCTGTACATGAGTGTTTGGTAGTGGCTTAATGATATAGAAAGTAGCTTATTCAGTAAGCTTCTAGTGGGAAGCTTTATGCAGAAAGCCAAGTTTTTTCCGAACATGTCCCTCCCAATTAAAAAAACGATTTTTTCCCGAACTACCCTTAGGGTCTGTTTGTTAGCAGCTTAGTGAGCTTAATGGGACTCACAACTTATTCGGTCAGCTATACATGACTGTTTGGTAGTGGCTTAATGATATAGAAAGTGGTTTATATAAGCTTCTAGGGGGAGCTTCATGCAGAAAGCCAAACCTGCCCCCAATTTAAGAACACACTCCTTCCATCCATGAAAAACCCTCCCAAACAAAAATCTTTTCAATCTATACAGACAGATTAATCGACACATACAATTTTATTCGTACAAGACTTAACGGAAAACCAACCAAATAGCCTCTAAAGTCCTTTATGGATAAAACTGTCTGTGTGAATTAATGTGTCTGTATAGATTGAGAAGGTTTTTGTTTGGATGGTTTTTTCATAGAAGGGAGTGTGTTATTTTAATTGGAAGAGGCAGGTTAGGAAAAAAGTTGGCTTTCTGCATAAAGCTCACCCCTAAAAGCTTACTGAATAAGCCACTTTTATATCATTAAGCCACTATCAAACAGTCATGTATAGCTGATCGAATAAGCTGTGAGTCCCATTAATCTGCTAACAAACAGCCCCTAAGCTGCTAACAGACATGCCCTTTGTGCTACATATTATTAGTTGGATGATTTTAACGATGGGAAACTCATTTCATTTTGGTGATCAGATATTGTGAATGTTTCGCTTCGGGAATATATTGCGATGGTTGCAACTGTGTCAATTGTCATAACAACATTGAAAACGAGCCTGCTAGAAGAGATGCAGTCGAAAGTACTTTGGAACGTAATCCGAATGCATTTAGGCCTAAAATTGCCAGCAGTCCTCATGGAAACCGTGATAATAGGGTGAGTCATCTTCATAACGATTTAACAATAAGGTGGTGTTCGTTTTTTTTAAGAGGTGTTGAAGTCTTTTTTCACTTTTGATTGATAAGAGGTGGTGCTCAAATCTGAAAGCAGAATCAACGAGACTGTTTGTTTTCAAAACTGATAAATGACCGAATGTTCATAATTATCTATTTTTACCCCTCATAATATAAATTATATTTTTACTCATAAATATATAAAATAATTATCAAGAAATTTTCTGAGGAATCTTTACTTGGTTTTATTCCTTTTCTTTGAAAGTATAATATTATATGGCTTCTATTAAACTTAATGAAGACATAAGAAACCAACATGTTCCACATCTGTTTGTATGTTTTCTCACACTTTGCATAAGTTGTGGTCTTCATGGACAACCACTCTACTCTTTGGGGGTAAAGGTCAGGTGTGCCTACATTTTGTTTGGTTTGGTTTGGTTTGACATCATAAACGATGAAACATTTGTATTCTTCTAGTAGTAATGAGTTAAAAAACGACTATAAAAATTTAAAATTCCGCCAGTATATGGTTTAACAACAACGAAAATAAGATCCTAATTGATCGGTCGAGTTTATATTTTTTGCTTGTCTCTTGAGTGGATCATTCACAAATTAATGCAGGAAGAGGCCGGGGAAGTTGTAGTGCTGGGAAAGCATAACAAAGGATGCCATTGCAAAAAGTCGGGATGCCTGAAGAAATACTGTGAGTGTTTTCAAGCCAACATTTTGTGCTCGGAAAATTGTAAATGCATGGATTGCAAGAATTTTGAGGGAAGCGAAGAACGGCAGGCACTTTTCCATGGAGATTCTGCCAATAACATAGCGTATCTTCAACAGGCGGCAAATGCTGCCATCACCGGTGCTATTGGATCCTCTGGTTATGGTTCACCACCTGTATCCAGGAAAAGAAAGGTCCAAGAACTTTTTTTTGGTGGGCCCGCTGCAAAAGATACGTCTTTTCACAGGATTGCGCAGTTTCAACAGGTAATAGATATAATCCGTTCATCGATTCTTCTTTTGGGGCAGGTTCAAATGAGATTTGAGAACTTGGGAACCAACTATTCATGTTGAATATCGTGATAGATATTCATGATGCATATCATGAATAATGAAAATGCATGATATTCATGAATATTTTAGTGTTATTCAAAATGAATATTTCATGAACCGTACATATTTTTGAGAACCCGGGAACCAACTATTCATGATGGATATCGTGATAGATATTCCTAATATTCATCATGAATAATGAAAATGCATGATTCATGAACATTTTAGGGTTATTCATAATGAATAATTCATGAAAGTGGATTACCAGGTTCTCAAAATATTTACGGTTCTCATTTGAACCTGCCACTTCTTCTTTTAGCATTTATAGGCTGGTCAAATAGTTGACTTTGGCTTCACATTGGTCACTACGTTTTGAACTTTCTATTGTTATGCAACCAGACAAATCATGTCAAAGTTTCTGCTCCTTCCTCTTCATGGCCTTCTGTTCCTGGTGCTCGTGTTGCTAACAATGCGTCCGTGGGTCCATCCAAATTTATGTACCGGTATACACTCGCTCAAAATTGCTACACACACACACATATATATGCAGGGATGTTCAAGGGAAAACCCCCCAAAAAATGAAAAAACGAGGAACACTCTGGTAAACTGTTCATCTAGACGGTAAGCACATGTGCATACAAGTAATTGAAACTGTTTCTTGGTTTTTATGCATGTGTGCATACCGGACAAATTGCTTATAAATTACTTGTATGGACATGTGCATATGAATGGCTACCAAGTGTTCCTTAGTTTTTCAATATTTTTTGCGGTTTTCCCTTTACTTGACCCTATATATATAACAAAGGTCAGGCCTTGGGGATCCTCTCCATAGATCACCAGTTCGAGGAGGACCACTGGGGATTTTCCTGACTGTTATCTTCAGGGGCCATGGGATTGGTCGAGGTGGGCGTAAGCTGACTTGGACACCCACGGTTATAAAAAAAGTTGCTATATATTGTTCGTTTTTTTGTAAACTAACTAGTCTATCTTGGTTAAAGGTCTCTTTTAGCGGATCTTATTCGTCCAGATGATATGAAGGAGCTTTGTGCTGTTTTGGTGGCGTATACGAGCGAAGCAGCCCGGGTGCTTTCAGGTATATATAAACATGTTATAATAGTTAATTTAATGAGACGGCCATCGCTTCTATTGTTACTATATGAGCTCTTTTCACATGATCTTTGTTAGGCTTATTAGTATTTTAAAATTATTACCATTTTCTTTTTCTTTAATTACCGTGTTAGCCATAGATACTGCATATATATATATATATATATATATATATATATATATATATATATATAGACTTGGGATCATGTGAGACCAGCGTGTTTTCGTGAGACCAACTTTTTACACATGAAACTTCACAGCAAAATGCTGTGAAGGTGACTTTTTTTAACCTTCACGGTGTTTTTGCTGTGAAGGTTCGACTTTTTTTAAACCTTCACGGTGTTTTTGCTGTGAAGGTTCGACTTTTTTTAAACCTTCACGGTGTTTTTGCTGTGAAGGTTCGACTTTTTTTAAACCTTCACAGTGTTTTTGTTGTGAAGGTTCGACTTTTTTTAACCTTCACAGTGTTTTTGCTGTGAAGGTTCGACTTTTTTTAAACCTTCACAGTGTTTTTGCTGTGAAGTTTACGTGTAAAAATGTGGTCTCACGGGTCTCACGAAAACAGGCTGGTCTCACGTGAACCCAACCCTATATATATATATATATATATAAGGAGGTTTAGGGGAAAACACCACAAAAAAATGTAAAACTGATCTGGATGGTATGCACATGTGCATACAAGTAATTGAAGCTGTTTCTTGGTTTTTATGCACACATGCATGTTATGCACATGTGTATACCGGACAAATTGCTTACAGATTACTTATATGCACATGTGCACACTGTCCAAATTAACGGTTACCCAGGTGTTCCTCAGTCTTTCATTGACTTTATATATATAGAGAGAGAGAGAGAGGGAGAGAGAGTCCCCTTCTTTTGCAAACCACCTAATTAGTATGAACCATACAAACTAATCTCAACTGTCCATCTAGTCTAACGAATATCTGGTTTCATAAATATTTCAATTGTTTTCTATTCTAGAATGTTGATGATTATAAACGAACTTTGATCCTCTTCCTTAAATATCCAGATCATAATAAATGAACCCTCACATTCCCATAAATATCTCAATGGATTGGTTTGTATTAGTTACGTGCTTCTATTTTGCTAAAATAACCGAAGAGATTAGTTTAAAGCTCAACTTACAAGCTTTCAAGAAACAATGAAATCACCACATTCTACTAATTGCAGTTATATCTGTTCAAATTTTAGACTGGGAAATGCCATGAAATTCTTGATATATATATATATATATGTTTACTCTTTCAGATGAGAGAAATGTGAAAGAAAAGATGACAAACAACGGAGAAAGCACTCTCACATCATCATCCATTGATCGGCTACAGAGCCCAAAGGAACCCAATGCCCAGAAAGCTGTGGCTGATGAATCTTTAAGCGGGATTCAGGCCGAAAACCCCGGCCTAGATGAGTCAGGTTCAGATGGTTCGAGAGGGAGGCCAATGTCTCCAGGAACTTTAGCCCTGATGTGTGATGAACAAGATACGGTTTTTATCAATTCCGGTTCTAATCTATTAGTGAATAATCATGGTTCGGCTACATATGGTCATTTGCCGAATGGCCAAGTAATTACAGAAAGTTATGCTGAACAAGAGAAGATGGTGCTGACAGCGTTTCGAGATTGTCTTAACAAACTCATCACTTTAGGAGAATTAAAAGGCAAGTTTCGACCTCTTTTTAAGTTCTAATTCCGTTTTTGTTAACCGTAGAAGTTTTTGGTGGCATAATCGAATGAGGTTCTTGAAAAGGTTGAGAACCCGTGAATCATGTATTGTTTTACATTGTGAAACAATACCTAGAATCTTAGAGTTAGATGTAGTCGTGTAGAAAAAACATGTGAACATGAAATAACAAATTGAGATCAGTTGTGGTTCTCGTATGAATATCATCCATAGTTTTTGTTTTCGCATATACTTGTGGGACCCTTTACTCCTTTGTCTTTCATGTTTATATAGTATGTCGGGAATGTTTGTTAGCAGCTTAATGAGCTTATTGGGACTTGCAGCTTATTAAGTTAGCTAATGAGCTTAATGAGACTTACAGCTTATTTGGTTAGCTATACATGACTGTTTGTTAGTGGCTTAATGATATAGAAAGTGGCTTATTAAGTAAGCTTTTAGGGGGAACTTTATGCAGGAAGCCCAAGTTTTTCCCAAACTTGTCCCTCCCAATTAAAAAACACGCACCTTTCATCTTAAGAAAAAACCCTCCCAAACAAAAACCTTCTTAGTCCATACAAATAAATTAATCCACACAAATAACTTTATCCATACAGGACTTGATGGAAAACCAACCAAACAACCCCTGCTTGGGTTTCTATTAACTTCTGTTCGGATAAAGTTGTCTGCTTGGATTAATCTGCCTGTGTGGATTAATCTGTCTGTATAGATTGGGTGTTTTTTCATAGATGGAGTGAACATGTTTTTTAATGGGATGTCTGTATAGATTGGATAGGTTCTTCATAGATAGAATAAACATTTTTTTTAATTGGAAAAGCAGGTTTGGAAGAAACTTGTCTTTCTGCATAACGCTCTCCCATAGAAGCTTATTGAATATGCCACTTTCTATATCATTAATCCACTACCAAACAATCATGTATAGCTGACCGAATAAGCTGTGGGTCCCATTAAGCTCATTAAACTGCTAACAAGCAAACCCTAGTTTTTCCTGCTTTTACTGTATGACAGACGTAGTTTTTCTCATATCCTAGTAGTTTCTAGTACAATGCTCGTTGTTCCTATGTTTGTTTCATCTTATCTACCTGTACCTCTGTCTCATAATTAAGGGTAAAATTGGAAAGTGGAAACTTATTTTTGGACGGTCGGGGTATTAAAAATCTTCCGATGTGCATGCTTAATAGCTTATAATACCGAACAATATCATTCTAACTTGGCTCTACATTTCAGAAACACAATGTTCTTCGTTGGCGAGAAGTGATTCTGGGGGTCAAAGTCAAATGGAAGCAGTCGAAAACCCTACTACAAAAGCTCGTTGGGATCCTTTCGTCAACGGTTTCCCAAGGTCAGCAGCCCTACCCACAACAAACCCATCTCAAAATAACGATAACTACACACATTTGAAAATCCCGTTTCATGCCGAAAATGGAGATTTGAAACTAAAACCCGAAAAAGATGTGTAACAATGAGAAGTATTTTCTGTATTATTAGGCGATCAGTTTTTTCTTCGATGCAACGGCCAATTATGCTTCGATTCACCATTGTCGAAAACTAACCGATTACTCTATTCATTTACCATAGTATTTGATCAAGTTCTGGAGTGTTGATTAGTGTGTTCTTCTTTCTTACTGATTACCGACACACACTCTGGTTAAGCGCTGACTGGATAAGAGTACAGTCTGGATAATGCTGAATGGGTAGGTGCTCGGTTAACACCATCAGTCAGATTTAGATAAACTAGCTGATGCTGATAGGACGTAATCGACACCGTAGATAAACATGCCCGTAATTTTCATATTGTTGTCTTCATGTTGAACAAAGAGTAATCAGTTGTATCCAAGAGTGTTAACGAGCCGAGTCAAGGAGTAGTAACTTGTTCGGGCCCGGAACGGGAAAATATCAGGCTCGAACTCAACTTAAACTTGAATGACATTTTTGATGTTCGAGCTTGAGTTTGAGTTCGATGAGCGTTTCACATTTTTGAGTTTTCGTTATGACTTAAAATTCAAGCTCTGTAAGCTCGTTTATATGCTTAAACTCAAGATCAGTTGACTTGTTAATTTTTTTATTTTTATTGTAATGATATGTTTAGCTCAAAAAAATTGTATGTTTGTATGGCTGAAATCCTTGAAAAATTTAGAGGGTGTTTGCGATTGCTTATTTGAAACAACTTATGCTTTTCTACAAAAGCACTTATGAAATTATAAATCAGAAGAGTTTAACTTCTTCAAAAACTACTTATTACCGGTTTGGTGCCGGTATAAGTTGTTTATCCAAACACTCAAAAATGCTTATTACCAGTACCACACCCAAACATTTTAATGGAACTTCTGAACGAATCAAACAGAATATTGGTGTTATATAGTTTGACTGGTTAAGTTAAACAAACTATTTTGTAATCGTGAACGCCTCAGAGCCCCAAATTACTGAGGTTTTCAAATTATTATTAAAACAAGAGTAAATTACGATTTTCAGTTGTTAATAATTCTGATTTTCGTCCCTGTGAACGTGTGGTTTAGAAATTGTGATTTTCGTCAATATGATCTGTAATTTATTGCTATTTTCCTCCCTGGATTAATTCCTGTATTTAGGTTGTTTTTGGTACATGGGACAAGACAAGACAAAATGTTTTGTATCACGTTTGGCATGACATAAGACAAGACAAGAACTCATTATTGAATGTTTGACGTGACATAGGATAGGGACAAGGTGGGACAACGTCAGATAAAAGGTTTTTTTTTTTGTTTCACCAAAATAGGTGGAACAAGATGGGACAAAAATTAGATGAAAACTAAAATATTACTAATATACCTTGTTTGATATATAATCTTAATATGATATTTGTTTTAATGGTCATCATTGCTAGCTATGACCGCCACCACCATCGTCGACCACCTTCTCTTCCGCTACAACCTCCTCCACCACCCCCACAACCATCATCGATCACCAACTACTACCGTGCATCACCACCTCCACAACCACCATCGGCCACCGACCACCATCGTCCATTGCCACCACCTCTACCACTGTCAGCCACCTTCACCTCCTCCTCTACCACCTCCACAACCACCATTGGTCACCGACCACCACCATCCATAACCACCATCATTACCACTGTGGGCTACCTCACCTCCACCATCACTCCACCATCTGTTGCCACTACCACTACCTCTACTACATCGGTTACAACTACCTCCATAAATGTCAACCACCACCACCACCACCACCGACCATCTTCACCTCCTTCACAACCACCGTCGTCCACCAAAAACCACTGCCTCTACCTACACAACCATCGTCGACCGTCGACCACCGATCATTGACCACCACTGACCATCACCACCATAACCATCGACTACCACTACCTCTGCCCACCACTACCATTACCTCCACCATGGTCGACTGTCATCATCACTATCTACCATTTACTTTATTTGTGTTAATTATAACCATTATGTGATATATAAAATCATCAAATAATTTTTTGGAGCAACTTGTCTAGTTCTGTCCAGTCTAGTTTTAATCGTATCCAGTCCTGTTTAGTCCTACCCTCTTGTCCTGTCTAATTTTGTCATGTCCTGTCTCATCATGTTTGCGTACCAAACATTACCTCAAGTACAAGGGACCAAACAGTAAAAAATTATAAACCATATGACCGAAACAACAACAAATTGTAAATCATAAGAACTAAAATAACAATTAACTACAAACCATAGAGACGCAAACCACAATTTCTAAACCACAGGAACAAAAATCGTAATTTTTAAAAACTATAGAGACAAAAAAACGCAATATACTCTTAAAACAATGATACAATTTTTAAAATAAAAACAATCTGAGACATTTAGGTGCTATTTGACAGTTGCTGAATGGTTTGGTACAGAATGATTAAATGACACTCATGATATAATGCAATATGAAATACAATTGTTTGTTAATTGTTTACAATGAAATTAAGGCTCTGAATGGTTAAAGGAGTCCCAGAATACAAAATCATTCAAAGAGTTTTAGAACCATTAAGAGGTAGGTTTTTTTTGCCAAACAAGATTCACCTCTTAATGGAACTACTAAGAGGTAAACAAACAACCCCTTATATATAGTCCACTCTAACTTTTCTTTTAAAAAGAAAAAGAAAAATTGTATTAATCCAGGTCAGGACGCTATGACTTAAATTGGTGATCTTTGAGGATGTTTTCTAGGGAAGATCCCAAGTGACCTTGCAGGATTCGAACTGCTGAGCTCTAAGGAGAAACCCCAAAGACCCAAGCTTTATTGTCAGTTGACTTACATTAATCGATGATTTTGATTCACAATTACATATTATAAGAACAAAACTCGTTCCATTTTGATACATTTTCCTCTCGAGAAAATGGGAAATTCCTCTCATTGCTAATTCTAGAGATAGGCAAACCGGTTAACCAGATCAATCTAATAAATAGGTAAACCGGTTAACCGGGCCGGTTCGAGTCAAACCACCCAAAGCCCTGATAAAGACTTTACCTAACCGGTCGCAGTCTAGACCGGTCTAAAGGAGAAGAAACCTTGACTGCTTGTAATCCATTGGTACCTTAATCTATATAACCATACAAAGACAAACAAAGGACAAACACTGCAAATTTTATATTGCTTCCAAAGTCTTGAGAAAAAGACCAGTTTTATTTGACAATCGGCTTCACGTATTACTCAATCGATGCATATACTCTCATCTTCTTCCAACTTGATTGATATATTACTTACAGTCGGGCCCTAGAACTTGTAGTTTTAGGCGTTGAAACAGGTGCATTCTGCAAAAGAGATCAATATGAATACTGTTAGAGTCCCACATCAGCTAGACTTGGACTTTTCTACTTCAATATATGTTGGAACCTCCATTCTCTCCTCAAATGGTTTTTTGGAGAGTAATTTGATGTGGGATTCCACATATCCCACATGGTATCAAAGCAAAATCTATTTGGGAATCCGTGCCCATCCACATTAGCAAAATTTGGACCTTTCTACTTCAATATATGTTGGAACCTTCGTTCTTTCCTCAAAGGGCTCTTTTGGAGAGTAATCAGATGGGGTTCCACATATGTCACAAATAAACCAAACAGAACAAACCCAGTATATCCTACCCGGAGGTGGGGTCCAATAAGGGTATGATGTATGCATATGAAGACGCATTCGTGAACTGATGAATGAAGAAGGGGGATTAAGATTTCTTACCAATGGTACACCATTCATAGCTCTTTCTTCCAAGAATCTTGATGGTTTATAGAAGTTGCCATATTTTTCAGACCAATTCTTGAGACTTGTATATATGTGTTTACTCCCAACCAAATCAGCCCAGAAGATGATGCCACCACTACACCCAAAACCACACAACTATTAAAGTTCCAAACCATCATATTTGGTCTTAATCGCAAATAAGCATTTCACTTTAAAAATTAAACCAAACGAGCTCAATATGCAGTAATTTACGGGTGTTCGGGGTGCGGGTTGTTGCGGTTTATATGTGGTTTGAAGATTTTCCCACAACCGCACCACATATGCCTCAAACCGCAAAAAAACGCACTGCGAAATGCATGCGGAGTGATGTGGTTTGTACCTAACACATTTCAATCCAATAATTATAAAATCACAATATCAAAATAAATTCGACAAAGACGTTTCCATATTTCATACAATAAAAAGTTCCAATACGTCCAAAATGTGTGATTAAAAATTGTGTAGAACAAACCAAAGAGTTCCATACTTAATTCAAATACATCTAAAAGTAAAATTCAAAATAAATTCAACGATGATGTGTGACAAACAACAAAAGAAAATAACTCAAACAAGGAATCTGTAACGTAAAACTTAAGGAAAAAAAAAAAAAAACCAATAATTTATTAGTTATTTTCAATTAGTTAATCACAATGTGTGTGTATATATATATTAAACATATTTAAACGTGCGGTTTGGTTTGGTTTGAACAACAGTTTGATGATTCAAAACCACAAACCAGATAAAATGCAACCGCATGTTGCGGTGTGGTGCAGTTTGGCGGTTTAGATGAACACCTCTATGCAGCATATCCCATATAGAGGTAGTATCTAAGAGTAGAATGTACGGTGTCTTTGCCTCTAACCCAAGGGGTAGAAAGGCTGATTACGTGAAATGTAAAAAGAACAACTATAATTTGTAATGAACGAACAATTTTAGACCAAACGTGAAACTATAGCGTATTCTTGTAAACTATAGCGTTCTTTTTCACATTTACGTAAGAACAATGGGCAAGAAACTAATTATAATAGTTGGAATTTCTATTTGCTGTCCATACATCTCGTATCCTCGAATATGGAAATGCCGATGATAGACGTCATATAATGGGTGAAAAAGCTAGCGGCTAATATGGACGTACCAAAGGGTCATTTGGCCAGCAATACCCGGGTTACTAGTAGAGCCCAATCTCCAAGGAGAACAAAGGTTTAAACCTCACAAAGATAGTGTGAAAGTATTATGTTTTGTGTGATTTTTTAGGTCGGGCAGTTTTTAGGCTTTCCACCTGGGGTATGAAAAACCTCAGGACCGGGCCCTGGTGATGAGTGTGTGTGAGTATTTGTCGTATGTAAATATTATATACTTCAAAAAAATGGCGTACCGTTGTTTAGGGAAACTCATCCCAAGAACGGATGCAATGTCAAGGTCAGCTGCTCTAACAACAATTCCTTCCTCTAGAACACGACACGCTTCGTTCACCACTGGAAAGAGTACCATCTCTACTATTTCTTGGTCGGTGATGGATATGGGCTGCCACAGATAATTCAAGCATACACATTATTTTCAGTCTTTTGATCTGAAGTACTTTTAAAACTTTCATTTTGGTACCTCAGATGTGATATCTCACACATTTAGACCAAAATATGTTAACATAAAATATGAATGGGATCAAAGTACGTTGCATTTTCATGCGTTCTTAGATGTAAATTGGGTGTGTCTAAATGTTTGAGATGTCATATCTGAGCTACCAAATAGAAAGTTTCTGAAAGTACGTTATACAAAATAGGAATTAGACCAAATGGCAAGGTGGGTGGTGGCTGAAATCCGCCCTGAACCAGAAAGGCTCCTCCTTTTCTTACCTTTCCTTGCGGCATAAGATTGGCTAGCCTTCTTGACTCCTCTATAATTGGTAGCACCAGCGGGTCAGGTTTCGGCTTGCTACCTTTTTCGTAGACGTAATACCCTTTCCCATTGTTTTTACCTGAAACAGCCGTGTCATGTAAACAAAAGACCCATGATTGAAAGATAACAAGAAATGGTGTATGTATATATGTAGGATCAAGTTCATGGAAAAACCGCAAACCTGGTAACCATTCATCCGAACACGGGTGTAAATGATGTGAGTCGAGCTCGAGTATTGATATACTCGACTTGAACTCGATAGTAATTTCTCAAGCTCGAACTCGACTCTAAAACTCGTGAGTAGTTAAAAACTAAACTCGACTCGAACCCAATTGCAATTTTTTAAACTCGAACTCGAGCTCGAACACGTTTGAAGCTCGAACCAAGCTCGAACTCGTACCCAAACTTGAACCCGAACCAAGATCGAACTCAAACTCGAACCAAGCTCAAACCATTCTCACCCATTGAAATTTATGAAATTTTAGGGTATTCTCTTAAAAATCATAGAACTTAAAAATATTCTCTTAAAGTTTAGAAAAACTAAAGGGATGCACCTCAAACTTCATCTTCAAAAAGACAAAGTTACAAAGTGAATTCACCGCCCTCTCTTTTTATAACACCTCTTCACCCTTCCTTTACTATTTCTCTTCCAAAGTGGGACAACTTCACCACT
>NC_037544.1:36384661-36398375 GCF_001531365.2 Cynara cardunculus var. scolymus | reverse complement strand
TGAACAAAATGAAAAATTATGATTGGTTGAATACGGTTTGCACGGTTTGTACAAATTGAATGGTTTGCATTTGATCGCTCCCCTATATATATATATATATGGGCTAAACACGTGAGACCCACAAAAGGGTTACAAACTGTGAGAATGAGTGCATTATGTGTTATTTCACATGATCTTTTTTCATCTAAGGTTATAATTTAAGGTATTGATTAACATATATTTGTTTCACAATGTGAAACTCTTTTAGATGTCTGTAAAACAAAAAAATACGCATTAAAAGTTTMACATTGTGAAACAAATTACCTTAAATCCTAGCCTTAAATGAAAAAAAATGTGCGAAACAATACTTCGAAGTAAAAGTTCTCTCGGTTCTCATAATATATGGGGTTTTCATTTGATAATTCCCCTATATATATGTAGAGGTTGTTTCATTCGTACTCAACATAATAGTAAAAACTATACAAACCAATTAATTGAGATATTAATGGAAACGATAAGGGCTCATTTATTATGATCCGGATATTCATGGAAGATCATCAAAGTTCATTTACTATAATCAATGCTTTATAATTAGGAAACAATCGAGATATTCACTGAACCAGGTATTCATTAGACTAGATGGACGGTTGAGGCTGGTTTGTACTAGTGGTTGGGTTTGTAAATGAATCCCCTCTATATATGTATGTGTGTGCGCGAGTATGTGTGTGTGTGTGTGTGTGTTATAGAGAGAGAGGGAGGTTCAAGGCAAAACCCCCAAGAAAATGAAAAAATGAGAAACACCATAGTAACCATTCATCTAGATGGTATGCACATGTGCATACAAGTAATTGAAGTTGTTTCTTGGTTTTTATGCACGTGTGCATGTTATGCACATGTGCATACCAGACAAATTAATTACAAATGACTTGTAAGCACATGTGCATACCGTCCAGATGAAAGGTTACCAGGGTGTTCCTTTGTTTTTCATTTTTTGTGGTTTTTCCCTTGAACCTGACCCTATAAACACACACACACATATGCATATATACATATATACACACACACACACACACACACACACACACACATATATATATATATATATATATATAAAGAAAGAAAGAAAGTTACCGTTTCGTCCACTTCTAATTAGAAGGTCGGTTACAGGAGAGTTGAATGAACGATCAGGAAAAGCAGTAGCAAATTCTTTACCAACAGCAACTGCTACACCATATCCACTCAAGTCTTCAAGCCTATAATCACAAGTTAAAAAAATCCCATTTGAAAGATGATTTTGTGCAGTAAAACCGATTAAAATTCAACGCAAAGAAGCTTACTGGAATGGCCCCATTGGGAGCCCAAAGTTGCTGATCAATCGGTCAATTCTAAATAAGTCCACACCTAAAAGAAGCAAGATGTGTGCACTCTGTTTGTATGGAAAAAAGGCACGATTAACAGCAAAGCCCGTACAGTTTCCCACAACAACAGGAACTTTCTTTATGATTTTCCCAACTGTCATGAGACCGAGGATCACTTGTGCGGAAGTCTTTTCGGTTCGAACGATCTCCAATAGCGGCATCACATGAGCAGGACTGTCATCATTTTAGAAAAAAATTGAAGTGTTAGTTCAGAACTATTGATCATCTTTAGATGATATAGCAAGAGGTGGGAGGTTCAAATAAGAAGGCTAAATATCGTGAGAAGGGAAGGTTAAGGAAAGATTCATATGTGAATCATTGAAAAAATCCATTTGAAGATGCATATGAACCATATAAATTATCTGTAGCGTCACTTCACATATGCATTTTCAAATAGATTTTTTCAATGATTCATATTTGAACCTTCCCTTCTTACCTTCTCACAATATTTAGCCTTCTATTTGAACCAACCCCATAGCAAGATCCCTTAGTTTGGGTATTAGAGGGTCTAGGGTTTGCATACTGTTTAGAATTCTGAATTTTAGGCTATGTTTGGCAAAGTAGCTGATAAGCTAGTTGCTAGTTATTCGCTTATAAGCTAGATGAAAATGTAAAATAAATTAAAAAGACAAGTTGAAAAATTAATTGGAAAAAATATAAAGGGTATAGTTGGAAAAAGGTGGGGGTTGTTTGGTTGGTTTTCAATTAAGTCCTGTATGGATCAAGCTGTCTGTGTGGATTAATATGTCTGTATAGATTGGGAAGATTTTTGTTTGGGAGAGCTTTTTCATAGGTGGAATGAGCGTGTTTTTTAATTGGGAGGGGCAGGTCTGGAAAAAACTTGGCTTTCTGCATAAAGCTCCCCCCTTGAAGCTTACTGAATAAGCCACTTTCAATATCATTAAGCCGCTACCAAACAGTCATGTATACCTGACCGAATAAGTTGTGAGTCACATTAAGCCCATTAAGCTGCTAACAAACAGGCCTTAGCTTATCTCATGGCTAACCAAAAGGGACCTTTTCAATAAGCTCAAAAAATAAGCAATCTTATGTTGCCAAACATGGCCTTAGTATGTCCTTTCGTTAACTTCAAAAAAATTTGTATATAAAACATTTCAAGGATACTGGTTATGCCACTTAACCTGAAGAAATGAGCACCCACGACTCGATCTTGACATTTTAGTTTCTCTCCAACTAAATTGAGGTCAATGGTTGACGTGTTGGTTGCCAAAATACAATGAGAGGGACAGGCCTTCTCAATCTCACTGAAGATTTTTTGCTTTAACTGAAGATTCTCAATAACAGCCTGTCATCAAGTAGCTAATTAAACAACTATGCACCACAATCTTTGTAGTTACATGGGAAATAGAAAGAACATTATCACAAGAATAATTCTTTAGAAATTAAAGTTGCGAACTTTTTTTTTCATTTTACATTAGACATTAGTTTTATTATCTTCTGAAATCAAAATAAAGCTGGAGAACTAAGCAATTTCAACTAAGAAATTTTCTGTGGTCAAAGATATATGCCATTTTTTTTGGAATATTTTGTTTGCTTCCTACTAGTTTCTCCGTTGGGGACATTAGTTTTAGGGGTAGGCTAAATGCACCCCTATATACTGCTGAATACACCCCTACCTACTAATTTCCTACCCAAACACATCAACATCAAAACTTAATTTTTACATTTTCAAGGTATAATTTGACCTAATTCTCACATAAATAGGGGGCAAATAGCAACACCCAATTTTGCCCGTTGGCAGAGATTATGATGATTGATGGGTCTTTAGCTTAGTGTGTACGACATCAAGACTTACTTTTTACATTTTCAATGTATAATTTGACCTGATTCCAGCATAAATAGGGGTGTATGTGGCAACACCCAATTTTGCCCATTGGCAGAGATTATGATGATTGATTGATGAGGTCTTTAGCTTAGTGTGTTAGTGGCTAAAGTTGACGTCAATCCGCTGGATTATTGCTTAGATTGATATTAAACGCTCGCCTCCTACTAACTTCAGATTAAGAATGCACTTCTCGGGGAAGAGGTTCATGTGTAGCAGCTTCTAAGGTTTTATGCACCCAAGGGTTCATTTTTTTGGGTAAAGAAGTAATGTTTACTCCTTGGATTGTGTTTGTTTTTTGTTCTTCTCTTAAAAGTTGTATCCCCGTCTTCTGGTTCTATGTGCTATTTACATGGTTATATATATATATATATAGGAAAATCCGAAATACTAGTAGATGATCTCTCAAACAAGAAAATACCTCTATGACCATATCCACATCCTTGAATTCTGAGTAGTCCAATACCCCTTTAATCATCGACAAGGCTTTATCAGCTCGGGACTGTGCCAACTTTTTCCTTGCAACCAAACCTCGGACATTTGCTACAAGCAAATAATACCGTTTAAGTTTTTCTACGGGAAAAATTGTTATAAAACTTGACCGGTGGAGTTGTGAAAACTCGAAGAACTGTTAAATGCTAAATATCCACTTGGCAGTCACCATTTTATGATGGTGGATAAGTCGCAAAATGAACTAAGTTTTTAAAAGTGGAGGAAAGATTACCTTCGATCATTTTTATCCCCTTTAGAAGATACTCAGGGTTGACTTCCTTGAGAACAACATATATATTATTAACTATAAGGGATGTAGCTATTCCGGAACCCATTAAACCTCCACCGATGACAGCAACTTTCTTGACAGCCCTCGGCTTGAGCCCTATATCAGTAACATTAGGTACCTGCCCGTGACAAAATAAGTTGAGCTTGAAGAAAATATTCAGGAGACAAAAATTTCTTCTTAGAGTATTCAACCAACTAGTGTACCTTTGAGGTTGCACGTTGTGCGAAGAACACATGAACAAGACCCTTTGATGTGTCTGAAACAACAAGCTCGTTAAACACTTTTGCCTCCTGAGGAATAAAATTTAGTATAGTTTAGGTTGTATAACATTATGATAAACTTCAATACTGAAAGAGTTTGTTTTTTGGCTCAATGATGGCAAAAGACCCAAACATTATTCACCCACCAAGGAGACATACTTTGGGTAACCATGGGTGACCGGGCCAGCTTGGGCAAACCTGAAGATAACAAAGCATTTATTTTGGATAGGGCTGGCAATGGGTAAGGGTAAACCCCCCCTACTCAAGATTCAAAGGGCGAGCACTGAAATGGGAGGGCGGGGATATCCCGACCCTACTATCATTATGCCTTTGCCATCGGACGTCCAACAGGCAGTCTCCCGATCGGGCATGAGTGTCCGGAAGTTGTCATTGAATGGACGGCGGAGCGTAGGTGGCAAGCAGTGCGCTACTCATTATGTTTTGACCCGTTGGATGAGGGTTACGTGAATAAATTTTTATCTCCATTACCCATTTACCCGGCATTTTAGTGGGTAGGGTATGGATAAACAGTTTATTGTTACCATTTACCTGTTACTTGTAACGATATGTATATAATTAACTATTAATATTTTTTCTTTATAATGTTATCATACATGTTAATTTTCTTTTTATATTTATCGATTAAAAGGCTTCATGATAATTAAATGAGAAACAAGCCAGGGTCGGGAAAATAAATACAACAACAGATGTTGTCTTTCAATTTTTATATTGTTGTTTTGAAATATCATAGTATAATTATATTTATAATAACATGACAATTTTTACTAAAACAAATTAGATATAAAATAATTACTATATTTATAAACTTATGTTTTACTTGTATGTTTGAGGTTTAACGATACTATTTGTAGTTCAAAATGAATTTCTTTTTCCATTTATTCATTACCCGTTTCTCTACCTGCTATTTTAGTGAATAGGGTATGGATATGGATAAGGGTTTTATGAAATGGATAATTACCCGTTTCATTACCGCAATTTTAAATGGATAACACCTTACCCTACCCGTTGTCAGCCCTGATTTTGGGCCATACCAAATGAACCTTGTTGAATATATTTTGGGACAGAGAGAATGCAACCAAACATACCTTCAAAACACCGGGGTATCCTCCTTGCACAATGCCTTCCTCAATTACATCAAGGCATGCCTGGTGATGTGGCAAATTAGGCGCAGTCCGTTTGGCTTGTTGTCTAGCAAGCTTAATTATCTCCTGTGCTTCAGATAGGGAGCCAATCTTGTCTATGCTGTGAAGGGAGCGAACCCAAGGTTTACGCCCGTCAACAATGTCTAATGCCCATTGCCTAGAGACTTTCAGCAACTCTTGAGAAGGCACAATAGCATCAATGAGACCTAACTTTTTCCCTTCTTCAGAGAGTATTGGTTTAGATGTCTACAAAACAAATATACTTGAATCAATATCAATGATCCACCAGAAAACAATTAGGGCTTGTTTGTTAGCAGCTTAATGAGTTTAATGGGACTCTCAACTTATTCGGTCAGCTATACACGAGTGTTTGGTAGTGGCTTAATGATATAGAAAGTAGCTTACTCAGTAAGCTTCTAAGGAGTCGCTTTAATTAGAAAGCCAAGTTTTTTCCAAACCTGCCTCTCCCAATTAAAAAACATGCTCCTTCCATCTATGAAAAAAACACTCCCACACAAAAATCTTCCCGATCTATATAGACAGATTAATCCACATAGACAACTCTATCCATATAGGACTTAATGGAAAACCAACCAAACAGCCCCTTGCTCTCCGTTTCTATATCTGTTTCTTTTGTGAGCCAAACCATTCATCACTTAAGATCAGGCGGTGTGAACAAAAAGTAGATAAAAAGTTGACATGGATATTTAACGGCACAACCTTAACCGAACCAAATAATCCCAGTATATCCCGCTAGAGAGCAGGGTGGGGAGGTGCTATGTAAGCAGACCTGTGAAGGTACAACCTTTATTTTGCTGAATGTTGTTTTCTAATATTTAGAACTAGTCTTGTTCATCATGATTTTGTTCTCATATCAATGGTACCAATCATTGTCCATCCAAAGTTTGAAAAAATTGCTAACAGGGGATGACTCCAAAATTAAACCACAGTTTAAAGATAACTAAAATAAGAAAACCACAATGACCAATATATAAGTTTTATCATGTATAAACTTATTACAGGAGAGGAACTCACCAACATCACTTCAATTGCCTTTGGCAACCCCAATAGCCTAGGAAGTCGTTGGGTACCTTAAAAAGGTATTTTGGATTTTTATTAAGTACGAATTATAAAATAAAACTATATTTACTAAACTCAAAGTGAAAGGTGTTTGCTAAATATTGTACCTCCAGCGCCAGGGATAATTCCAAGAGACAATTCGGGCAAGCCAAGTTGAGCCTTTGGAGCTGCAATACGTGCATGGCATCCCTGTTTTAAAACAATCCAGATGAGAATTCTTTAAAAAACTTTAATTTGCAAAAAATGAACCGTTTTTGACACCCAGAATTTCAAACCATTGCAACTTCTAAACCAGCCCCAAGTGCAAGTCCTTCTATCGCAGCAACTATAGGTTTGTTTGCATCTAGGTTTCCAACCAAACAAACACAAGTATATCAGATTTAAACCAAAACAGATATTTGTAACAATAAGGGGTTGTACCCAAAAAATATTAGGCTATATTGGTATATACATAAAGTTTAAGTTCAGATAAGACCTTCAATTCTGTTGAGCACAAGGTCAATGGATAAATCAGGTAGAAGAGATAACTTTCCTGCCAATCCAAACAATGCTTAATTGTCAACAAACATGTTTGAACAACGAAATAAACTAATAATACTCGCTTGTAGCAACGATATCAAATGATAAAGCTATACCAGTCTGTTGAACTTTCTCGAACACATTGATGTCAAATCCACCGGAAAACTTCCCATGCTTGCCTATATAAAATAAGATAATTCCGATTTAGCAAGCAAAATACAAACAGAACACCAAAAATCTCACACAGTAAATCAAAATACATTTGCCTTTGTGGCTTGGTAAAGTGAAACAATCATGGTTATATGTTCAAAATTAACAATTATGCCACCATACTTGTTCTACGAACTTTTTTTTTACCATTTTTGTGTTGAAAAATTGAGGAATTTTGTTATTTCCACAATGGAAAACAGAAAATCATGAACTTTAGGAGTGACAGTGCTTTACTCCCTCCATCATGAATAAGTTCAATGATTGATTTGATGCATAGTTTAAAAAGAAGTGTTTGTCTATTAATCAAACATCTAAAAATACTTATCAATAATCACAAAATAGGAGAACCTTGTCAACCGAACTCAATGTCATCAAATTTTGTGATGGTTACCAAGGATCAAGGTGCTCATCTAGGATTGAAACTTGGCCAAAATGGCAAATGTTGTATTTATTCCACAAAGTCCGAAAAATTCAAACTTAGGGATGATGGTGTTGATATGTGTAATCACAAACAAAAATTTATTTCGGGTAAAAAGTTAGCCCCTGTAACCAGAAAGTTCTTGTGGATTCTAATATTTTATAGGAAAAAAGAAACAAAAAACAGAAAGTTTGGAACTTGAAGTTCAATTGCCAAACCTACATGAAAAGATAAGAAGAAAAGTTCAGCCTTCCAATTCAATTCTAGCAATCTCATTCAGACAAAACATCAAACAGTTTGTCGTCATTCAAAATGACATCTAATTACATCAAACCAACAATTAAATTCAATAGAAACAAATGCTTGTTCAACGAATTACCAGTCAAAACGATCGCTTTTACATCTTCTCTGCTCATAGCTTCTCCAACTTTGTCCTTCAACGAAGCAATAACTAAACAGGAAAACCCATCACGTTTAAGCGGGAAAAAAACTGTACTAACAAAAACCCAGTTTACTAAACAACTTAAGAACATAAAACTCCAAAACAAAGACAAATAATCCATATTTCATTAGAGTTAAATGGGAAATAATGCACCGACACTGGAATCTGGATTGAAGAACCGATACTGAATTGAATAAATATTGAAATGAATAAAAAATTTCAAGATATTTTGCTAGTAGAATCCATTGAATTGAATAAATGAAAGGCAGTAATATCAAAAATCGATTATTTTGCTTGAGATTTGAATGCGAACAAGGGGGAAAAACCAACGAAAACCAAGTGAATCAAAGCTTACTTGAGATGGCAAAGGCATTAACTGGTGGATTGGAGAAGGTGATGACAGCAACACCATCAAAACCCACCTCCATTTTCACTCCAAGCTCTGCCATTTTCGTTTAATTTCTTGAGTAATGGGTCAAGTGGGAGTCAATGGAAAAAATGATCATCAAAAGCAATATGTAGAAGAGAGTGTGTATGCTCAGTGGTAGTTAGGCAAAAAAGTAAAACCCTTTCTGTATTTGCTTTTAGGGGCTTTAAAGTTTGGTGATTGTCACAAAATAACCTTGTATTATTTGAATATTACAATTTACACCCCTTTGGTTTCTATGTTTCCAAAACAGAGAAGAAAAAGAAGTCAAAATTGCATTCAGTTTCCACTAGAGAGGGCTACAAATCGGTCTCGGATCAGACCCAATCAGTCTCTATTCGGGATTTTCCTTTTATAACAGGTCTATGTTCCCACCAAAAACATCCGGCCCGTTCCCCATATACATAGATCCCTTGGGGTCGGGTAGCTAYAGTCACACACAGTTCCTGTACACAGTAAGACAATAGCAACAGTAGCCTTTAGCAGACACTCCAAAACCCGCCAACGCTCGTGAACCCAGTCATGGGTCAGACCCAAATCTGTCCCAATTTTTTTTCTCCCAAAAATCAATTTTAAACTTTAAACACTTGAAGTTTTTGGTAAAAAAAACTTGAAAACCTCATAAAAATCTTTAGAAACTTGATATATATATATATAATTGGGCCTATGTGTAACTAGTCCCGGTCTCGGGGCAAGCCAAGCTTTGAATTTTCATATAAAACGTAATCGATCCCGAAACATCAGTCCATAATCGGTCCTTATCTGCCTCTATCGATAATTTAATTTTTAAGATTTCTTTACAAATACAGATAATTTTTTTTTCTCAATTCTTTTTTGGGTAACTGCAGGACGAACCTTTATGCTTTGACAGTGCATGGATTCGAACCTGAGGTAGATGGGATTCTCCACTCTTTTTCTCCATCAGTTTGGAGAACGTTTTTAGGATAATATTACAACAAGAAAAACCAAAGATCCCAGTTTTCTCCATTTTATAAATTACGTTAAAAATGCTCTAATGGTTCGTCTAATTAAACATGTTATGAAAAAAAGTAGTTATTATTTTTAATTTCATATCAATATCAGTATAATTTTTTAAATTTTTTTAACTGGGTTCTAAAAATCCTGATCACATGTGATAGTCTAAAGGATTATAATACTGGTATGTTTGGTGTTATTCGTAATTACATGTGATCTTATGAAGATTATACATCTGTTATATATGAAACAGTTTGCAATCACGTATAATTCTATAAAGAGATGTATGTATATAAACAAAATGGTTGGGTTCATGTGAGACCAACCTGTTTTTGTGAGACTCGTGAGACCACTTTTTTACATTTGAAACTTCACAGCAAAATGCTATGAAGGTCAAAAAATAATTTGAACCTTCACACCAAAAACACTGTGAATGTTACCTTCACAACGTTTTGTTGTAAAGTTTCAAGTATAAAAAATGATCTCACAGGTCTCACGAAAACAGACTGGTCTCACGTGATCCCAAGTCTATAAACAAAAATATAGCTTTTGAGGATAGTTTATTAAATTAGAAACCATAATAAATTACATTTCATTTTGATATAATTTATTGAATTAAATGAAAATTTAATGGTTGTAATTATACTATCACAATAACACCAGGGGCCAAATTGTAATTTTCCCATACTTGAGAACCCTGGCGGCCACGTTTTTTCTCTCCCCATTTTCACTTTCATATTGTTTATTTTGATTTGAATAAATTACATTTTTAGTCCTTAAAGTTTGCTGAAAACCTGTATCTTCGTCCTTATTGTTTTGAATTTATGATTTTTATTCTTATAATTTGTAATTTATTATTTTTTCATCCTTATGATTAATATTTATTGTTTTTTTCATTTCTATGATTTACAATTTTTTTCTATTTAGTCCTTCATACTTAAAAGTAGTGTTTTTGCCTCAAGAACGAAAATAAAAATAAATTACAAATTATGAGAACTAAAATTGAAATTTCCAAACCATAGGGATGAAAACCGTAATTTACTCTTTTGATTTGGACATAAAACAAACTAATAAATAACGTGTTTGCTTGTGTATTTGTATCTCTATCTGTATCTGTTTTTTGTCTTTGAATTAAATTAATCTTAAAACAGTATTATTATTTATTATACAACTACAAAAACTCAAGTAGAAATCACGAAACCAGTCATATCAACATTTTTTACAAAGTTTTTGAAATAAAAAATCTAAAGCAAACAAATTAATGACAATAAGTTAAACAATCATGCATTTCTTCGAGAGTAAATTGCATGAAAAAGTAACGTATTTTAACTTGATTCTTATTTTAGGTAACGTACTTTCTTAACTTTCATTTTGGTATCTAAGATGTAAAGTTTTAAATATTTAAGTACCCGAATAACCAATTGAAGCATAAACCGGTTACCATGTTGATGTGTCAAGTGATTTGCCTTACCTTTTGAATTTAAAATTCAGTAAAATTTTATACTGAGTTTGATATCGCATCACTCGACACATCAACATGGTAACCGGTTTATGCTTCAACTGGTTGCTCGGGTACTTAAATATTTAAAACTTTACATCATAGGTACCAAAATGAAAGTTTAGAAAGTACGTTATCCAAAATATGAATCAAGTTAAAGTACGTTATTTTTTCATGCAATTTGCCATTTCTTCAATTAAAAATGTAAGATTATGATTTACTGACATTATGTCTTTGCTGGAAAATATCAAAAATGATATTGTTTTATATATATAACTACACATATTTTAAGATTATTGGTCATCACGAGGTAATTAGTATTGTTTTCTTTAACTTTTTAAAACCTACAGAATAACTGCGAAAATAAAAAGCAGTATATGAACCACATTTGAAACTCTTGCCAAAAACCTCATGAAGATTATGACCGAGAAGAACCCATAAAACGGCATGATCGTGGTCCTAGTCTTCCAGACTGTAGCGTTTTTGGACATCACAGAAGTTCACAGAAAAACTCTTAATATATAATAAACTTTTTTGCAAATCTGCAAATTATCGTTAACATTTTTTGTGTATGATAACATGAACAAGGTTAAACTGGTCAAAATTTTTGGGTGGGTTAACTTGGTTTGATATAATTAACCCAATAACAACGTAAGAAGAGCCCTCTAATGAGGCGAGCTCAGTAGTGATTTCAGTCACTGTAAGAATCTGAGAAGAAAATCTGTAAACATGGTTTTTAAATACGTGGAAGTGTTGTTTATGTTTTTTAGTGTCAAAAATAACGAAAAGAACTGATTGGTAATGGGTTGGCTAAGAGAGTGGTAAATTTTTAGGTTGGGTCAATTTTGATTAACTTAGGACTGTTTAGCAGTTGATAAATGGTTTGGTGCAGAATGATTAAATAGTTAGAATGATTAAAAGACTCTTATGATATAGTGAAAAATGAAATATAATTGTTTACAATGAAATTAGGACGCTGAATGGTTAAGGAGATCCATGATACAAACTCATTCAGAGGGTTTTAGAACCATTAAGAAGCATACCTTTTTTTTGTTAAATAAGATTCAGCTCTTAATGATTCAGATGCTGCCTCTTAATAAAACCATTAAGAGGTAAACAAACTGTATTTTGTTTCACCTTTTGTTCTATATTCGAAATTGTTAAATAAGAATAGTCACATAACAATAATTTTAGTATTTGCTTTTAATTTTTAATGTAACAATTTGATACAAATGATTTAGATTAACTTAGAACACAATTTATTTATCTATTTTTATATTAAAAATAAGTTGCATTTGAGAATCTATGCCTTATAATTTGGTAGATATCAAAAGAGTGCCTAATGATTCCAAATCTTAAAAAGGACTGTCCTACTATATTTGAATTTTTGCTCCCAAAATAGGGTTGGGTTCCGGTGAGAATTAAAGTTATGGTGATAAGGGTAAGAAGGATCTCTACCCTTGAATGCATATTAGGATGAGATGCACCAGATCAATCCCCATATCAAAAGCGATTCATGGTGAGTTTGAGATTAAAAAGGATCAAGGGTACAGATCCCTTCTCACCTTATCTCTTCTTCTTACACGATCCTTCCTCTCTCTCTCTCTCTATATATATATATATATATATGGATGTCAGGTTCAAACGAATGATAAAATAAGAAAGCGTCAGAACAATAAAAAAACATGTGATTTTACGCTAAAATCACATGTAAAGTCACTAGTGTAAAATCACAGGTGACCTGCACGACCTTGGCTGTGACTTAGGTTGCGAGCCAAGTCGCTCGCACACCCTTGTGTTGACCGTGTTTCGTTATCATATGTGATTCATTAGAAAAATAAATGTGATTTAGTCGTTCTCGTGTTTTCTTATTTTGACATTGTTCTTGTTTGAACTTCTCCCCCCCCCCCTCTCTCCATATGTGTGTGTATATATATATATATATATATGTGTGTGTGTGTGTGTGTGTGTGTGCAGGCCCGTTCCTGACATTTTTTAGGCCCTGGGCGAACGTAAGAACAAGGCCCCCTGCAAGAAACAAGGTTTTTAGCAACGACTTTTGTCGTCGCTAAATGTCCATTTATCATCAGAAAGAGTACACCAACAATATGTCGACGCTATAACTTGTGGCGGAAACATGTTATCGCTAAAAGGCACATCGTCAAAACTCACTTTTCTTGTAGTAACATTCGGTAAGTACGAAAATAAATTCTATTAATGGTTTTTATTAGTATAAAATTGAGTACAAGAAATGCTAATAATTTATTGAGGAAAGAAATCTTATTTATCTTTATTTTATATATATATATATAAGAGTACTTAAATTTATGTACTTCTTATTAGGTAATTTAAAACCAAGAGTATAGAAACTATGGTTGATAATTTTTTTATAAAAAGTAAGAATTTTTTTAGTTCATAACAAGAAATATGTGTTATTTTGATATAAAAAGATAATTCGTGTGAATGAAGTAATCATTAGAGTCAATGAGAGATCAATAATAAAGAAAATTATCAATGTTTTATTGACAAGTAAACAAATGAGGATCAATAAAAATATAAAAGAAAAAAAATGATCCATTGAGATCCAATAAGAATAAATAATGAAATTAACATATAATATACAAGCTGAACAAATGATTGTTTGAGCACTTAAATAGAATCTTATGGTGTGGTGGAATCTCAATGAAAGATACATAAGTCA
>NC_037544.1:36372469-36384361 GCF_001531365.2 Cynara cardunculus var. scolymus | reverse complement strand
CAAACCAATCAGGCACCACCCTTGTGGTTAAGATTAAAATTTTATGGAACATGACATATATAAGAGACATTACTAAATACATCTAGTAGAAAAAATTTATTGATTAATCACAAAAGAAACAAGTCAAAAATTATAAGAACAATAGATTGATTGTCAAATAATAGTAAAATATTTTATGTAGAATCAAAAATAGATAAAATAGTCAATAAAAACAATTAGAACAAGATAACCAAATAGCAATAGTCAATAAAAGCATAAATTGATAAAATATCCAAAAAATATATATAGCAATAGCAAGCACATGATCTTAACTTTGAATTATTGAAGTACGAAAATAGTCAAGTTTTTAGAGATAACAATAGCCAATATCATTGGACCTTGTTGGAGATAAAAAAAAGTAGAGAGGAAATAAACAATAGCATATAATGARTGACCAATTTTTTTTTTTTCTTCTCCAATGTAATTAGTTGATATATTTTTAAGCCCTTATTTTCTACTAAATTCTTTTTGTCTCTAATTATATGTTACAGTTTTTGGATTTCTTTAGTTTATTAAAATCTTATAGACTACTGTTGTAGTTTAGGGGAAAATTTTGGGCCCCTGATATTTTTGGGCCCTGGGCGTGCGCCCGTGTCGCCCTCCCCCAGGGACGGCCTGTGTGTGTGTGTGTGTGTATGGGTAAGTGTTGTTCGGAACCTAAGATTGATTAGGAATCGGAGGACCACCACAACAGGAAACAAGACATATTCATCAGGAATATGAACGTATTATTAATCATGAATGTTGTAACATATTCTTGATGAATGTATGATTCATGATGAATAACACGTTCATATTTATCATGAATGTGTGATTCATGTTGAATATTCATCATGAAGATAGACACGTGGTGCGCCATGGACAATTTCTGAGTTCCAAATCAATTGTACATTACTAAATGAAACTTCTGTCTCTATATATATGCGTGTGAACAAAGGAAAACGCCATCTTCGTTGGTATGTTTCAATCTGAAAATTAAGAACAAAGAACACCATCTTATCACTATCAATGAATCATTATGGGACCACAATCTCATCATCTAGCGGGGGCGGACCTGTAAAGTTTTAAGTGGGGTTCGGTACACCCGTTCAACTTTTTTTTAGCAAGTAGAAAACTTTTTAGGGTATCAAAGCTGTACCTGTTAAACTTTGAAGGGTGCTATGAGATATTAGAAAATACAATAAACATCAACTAAAAACCGAAAAAAGTCTTGGAATCAACCAGAACACCGAAAAAGTCTCTAAATCAACTAAAAAATTGAAAAACGTCTCTCAAAATAAAGTTCAAAGCAAGATTGCATTGAAGACTTGCACATAAAGCATATAAAACAATCTCATCATTTAACCGTTCAACCAAATTGTGGTTACTTGTAAAATAGAATTCTCATATAGATATAGATCGTAGATTAGCTTAGCCATTATCTCCTAGATAGCAGTTTCTTTAGCTTAGCCATAATTATCTCATAGATAATATCAATATCTTTTACAGTAGTTTTTAGACCCTTATACAAATATAAGTGGCTTCAATTCCGTATTTCTTAGAAAACCATAATTCATTTTTTTCTCTTAAATTAAAGGGCAAATTGCATGGAAAAGTAACATATTTTAACTTGATTCCTAGTTTAGGTAACGTACTTTCAAAACTTTCATTTTGATATCTAAGATGTAAAGTTTTAAACATTTAAGTACCCGGGTAACCAGTTGAAGTATGAACAGGTTACCATGCTAATGTGACGAGTGATATGGTATCCAACTCAATTTATTTAAATTTCATCCCATCACTCGCCACATCAACATGGTAACTTGGGTCCCGAACCCCTAATCTTCCAACTAATAGTTTTTATTTTATTTATTAAAATTTACATTTTAATGTTTTAAATACAAAATCAATATAAATTTAGGGTATTTTAGTATTTTCAACCAATTTGGTAAGATTTTATGTAAATAATGATAAATGGTCATTTACCTTAAATTATTAAACATTCGTTGCTTCTTATCAGGTAAGAGACGTTTACGATTTACACTGTCAAAATTCATAGTCGTTTTATATGAGAAGTGCGGGTGTTGACTCTTATTTAATTAGTATTTTATCGGGTAAGAGACATTTTATTTAGATATTACTCTCTCTGTCCCAAAATAAGTGTTCACAATTGAAATAACACATAATTTTAGACGATAATAGTTAATATACTTTTTTGTTAACCAAATGACAACTTTACCCCTACTTAATACATATATCTTGTCAATTATTAAATATTTGTGCATTAATTAAGGGTATATTTGGAAATTAGGTTATTTATTTTTTAAAATGGGCACTTATTTTGGAACAAATATGAAAAAACCTTAACTGATTGTAATCGATCGAAACCTTAACTTTATTCTTTAACAATTCGAATATAAAATAAAGACAACAAAGCAACGAACACTACAAAGCAACGAACACTGCAAATTTAAATTGTTGCCGAAGTCTTGAGAAAAAAGACCCATTTTTATTAGACAATCGGCTTCACGTAACTTGATTGATGCATATCAACTTGATTCATAATCCAGTTGCTTACGGTTGAGAACTAGAACTTGTGGTTTTAGGTGTTGCTGAAACAGGTGCACTCTGCAAAAGAGATCAATATGAATACTGTTAAAGTTTCATTTCCACTGACTTTTTTCCTCCTTTCTCCTTCAATATATGTTGGAATATCCATACTTTCCTTAAATGGCATTTATGAAGAGTAATCTGATGTGGGGTTCCACATATTTCACATGGTATCAGAGCAGGACATCTACGCCCATGTATCCTCCGTTGGACGGGGCGTGTTAGAGTTCCACAACGCCTAGACTTAGACCATTCTACTTCAATATATGTTGAGAACCTCAATTCTCTCTTCAAATGGCTCTTTTGAAGAGTAATCCATTATAAGAAATTTGGGTTTATAGGATGCAACGATTTCTAAGCGTCATAACAGACTGTTTTATAAGACTTAATTTATAGGACTACAAAATAAAACGTCATATATAAATGCGTTGTAACAAGTTTATAGAACGATTTGGACATCTTAACAAGTTTTTTTTAGCACATTTTCAATACAAAGCGTCACATTATCTATTTTATAGGACACTTTTGAGAAAGTAACCTATAAATCCATATTTTTACATAACATTTGCTTTTATAAGACACTATTTCAAAAATTGTCCTATAAAATAGCTACTACAACGTTTTTATTAATAATAATATTCTAAAAACTTATTACAACTTCCAAAAATATCCTATAAGTTTATTACAACACCTTTAAATATGACACTTTATCCTTTAGTTCTATAAATTAAGTCTTATAAAACGATCTATTAGGCTACTTTTAACTTTTTTGGCATCCTATAATCCTAATCTTGTTGTAGTGATATAAAGGGGTTCTACATATATCACAAATAAACCGAACTAAACAGAACAAACCTAGTATATCCTACCGAAGGTAGGGTCCAGAAATGGCAAGATGTATGCAAACCTGACCTCTACCTCAAAAAGTAGAGCAGTTGTTTATGTGAAAAGCCTCGCTTGGGTATATCTGACAAATATGTTACACAAATGCATTTTTCCTCTGTATCTTGTTTTTCCGATCTTTTTTAGAAGAAGTTTAAAGAAAACGGTTAACTGAGTGAACGAGCACGTAGATGAACAAACGCGCACGAAAACAGATTCGTGAACGGATGAACGAAAAAAGGGGATTAAGATTTCTCACCAATGGGACACCATTCATAGCTCTTTCTTCCAAGAATCTTGATGGTTTATACAAGTTGCCATATTCTTCGGACCAATTCTTGAGACTTGTATATATGTGTTTACTCCCAACCAAATCTGCCCAAAACATGATGCCACCACTGCACCCAAAACCACACAACTGTTAAATCAAGATTATATGTAAATTGTGCTTAAGTACAACTTATTAAATATTTATTTTTTAATTCGTGTAACTAACTGGAGATAAACTCAAGTATATAATAAAAATCTCATTTTAAATATAAAAAATTTAGAATATAATTAACATAACCATTGAGTTCTGACTGAATACTTAATTATTATTAAAGAAAAAATAAATTAATTAATACTTAATAATAATAATAATTAAACGAGAACTTTTAAATAGTAAATTTAATACTAATATCGTTGTATTTTTTTTTAAATTTAATGATGTCTTCAAATTTATATTTTATTTAAAAATAAAAACATTATCGTTTTTTCAAAATCGCATAAAAACGTATTATATCGACAGAGACAGAATAAAATGAACATTAAAATTGAGATATATCTCGGTACATTGTGCGAGTATCCTTCCATGGTATACCCCATACTAGTGATGGCCAAAAACCGGTCTCGGGCTGGTCCTAATCGGTCCCAAACTTTCTCGTAACCGGCCATAACCGGTCCGGTCGAAAATTGTAAGACCGGTCAAAGTTCTTCATACCTGGTTATGGGCCGCCAGTCCCTTTTTTTTAATGATATATATTTTTAATACATTATAAAATTTGTAATTGGGTCACTCAAATATACAAAAAAATGCGTTTTAATATAATAAAAATTACGTCGTTTAAAAAAAATACATTATAAAATTATTTTAAAATACATTTATTTATAAAATTATTTGAATTTTCGGGCCGGTCCATAACCGGTCCCGGTCCCACGAAACTGCCAAAAACCCCCAACCGGTCCCGATTTTCGGTCCTATAACCGTCCTGGGCCGATCCTTTACTGGTCCTCTGGCGGTCCCGGACCGGACCGGGCCGATTATGTGAAATGTAAAAGGGAAAACCATAGTTCGTAAAGAACGACCAAATGTAGACGAATTGTGCGAACGCAAAAAGAATATTTTTCTTGATGCTTTTTGTCCAAAGTCGCGTATTCTTGTAACGTGTAGTGTTCTTTTTTTGCATGTACATAAGAACGAACGATGGGTCGTTTGTAACGGGAAATTGATTATAATCGTTGGAAATGCCAACGATAGACGTCATATAACGGGTGAAAAAGTTGACAACTACTATAGACGTACTAAAGGTGACGAGTGTGTTAGGATTTGCTGTATATAAATATTATATATTTCAAAAGATGACGTACCGTTCAGAAGGGAAACTCATGCCAAGAACAGATGCAATGTCAAGGTCAATTACTCGAGTAACGATTCCTTCCTCTAGAACACGACATGCCTCATTCACCACCGGAAAGAGTACCATCTCGACTATTTCTTGGTCGGTGACGGATATGGGCTGCCACAGATAATGCAAGCATACACATTATTTTTTAGAGTATTTTGTACTAAAAAGGGTAAATTGCATGGAGATGCAACATACTTGTACTTTGATCTGATTCCTATTTTATGTAACGTACTTTCAAAACTTTCATTTTGATACCTTAGATGTAATATCACATTTTTTTTATACCAAAATCAGTTACCTTGAAAACATGGTTTACTCTCATGATCCGCTCTCAATGACTGTTTACCCTCACAATTTGCCCTAAATCGATAAATGGTCTTGGGTTCATGTGAAACCAGTTTTCTTTTTTTGGCATAAATAACACTAAACCTTTACAACGTTTTTGGTTTGAGGGTTCAGTGTTTTTTGTACTTTCACAATGTTTTTCTATGAAGTTTCAGTGTTATTTTGTGTTCTCATGAGTCTCACGAAAACAAACTAGTCTCACGTGAACCGAACCCATATATATATAGGGGTTGGTTCATTTAGGAATGCTAAATATTTTAGGAACCTAGGATGCATCCTTATTCTGAGTATTCATGATGAATATTATTAATTATGAATATCTATCACGATATTTATCATGAATATTTATCCGTTATGCATCATGAATTCTTAGAAAAGGGGTGATTCCTGAGTTCCTAAAACATTTAGCGTTCCTAAATGAACTTAGAAAAGGGGTGATTCACGCGAGACATGATTTTTACACTTGAAACTTCACGATTTTTTACACTTTTTGTTGTGAAGATTCGACTTTTTTTTATCTTCACAACATTTTGTTATGAAGTTTCAAATGTAAAAATCGTGTCTCACGAAAACAACCTTGTCTCACGTGAACCCAACCCTCTATATATAATATGTGTGGGTGTGTGTGTATATATATATGTTTTAGACATATTTTTTTGGGTTTCTGCCATGGACATCCAAAACCTCAAGACTACCCTGCATAAGCCAAGCCAAGCCAAGGCTTGAGCTTGTCTAAGCTGAACAACGGCCTGTGCTTGTATAAAGCCTATAACGGTCTTATAAGAACCATTGCCTTCACGAGTCAAAGTCGTGAGCCGAGCCTAAGCCTACCGGACTTTTTAACAAGTCAAGCATGCTTAGGCTCAAATCGCCATATGGTAGGGTGGGTGGTGGCTGAAATACGCCCCAAACTAGAAAGGTTCCTCCTTTCTTACCTTTCCTTCCGGCATAAGATTGGCTAGCCTTATCGACTCCTCGATAATTGGTAGCACGAGAGGATCAGGCTTTGGCTTGCTACCTTTTTCGTAAACGTAATACCCTTTCCCATTGTTTTTACCTGAAACAACCGTGACCCGTGATTGACAGATAACAAGGAATGAAATATATAACATTTGTGCACACACACATATATGGGGCTAATCATGTGAGAACTACAAAAAGGTAACAGATGCATCATGTGTTATTTCAAATGGTTTTTTCATCTAAGACCATAATTTAACATATCGATTAAACTGTTTTACGTGTCTATGAAAAAAAAGATACACGTGAAGAGTTTCACATAGTGAAACAAATATATGTTATCAATAAGTTAAATCCTAGCCTTCAATGAAAAAAAATAATGTGGGACAATATTTTAAGGTAAAAGTTCTCACCGTTCTTATAATATATGTGGTTCTCATTTGATTATTCCCCTATATGTGTGTGTGTGTATATATATATATATATATATAGGATTAGGTTCTAGTATACCACAAAAAATGAAAAACTGAGGAACACTTTATTAATCATTTATATGTATGTTATGCACATGTACATATAAGTAATTTGTCCAGTATGCACATGTGTATAGCATGTACACATGCATAGAAATATTTTTAATTCTTTGTATGCATATGTGCATATCATATAGATGAATGGTTATTAGCAACGACAGAGGTCTATAGGGGCCTTTGGGCAGACCCTACGATTTTTTGTCTTTTATGTAGAAAAAACTTAGTCTACTCTGTTAAAGATTTATTTTTTCCACTTCTCCTTAAATATAGTCACCCCGGTTAAAAGGCATGTGTTCCGCTACCGGTTATTAGGGTGTTCATCAATTTTTCATATTTTGGTGATTTCCCTTAAACCTCCCCCCTTCTCTCTCTCTCTCTCTCTCTCTATATATATATATATATATATATATATATACATATATATAAAAGGTTGAGTTCATGTGAGATGCTTGTTTTTCGACCTGTGAGACCATAAAATAACACTGAAACTTCACAACAATTCTTTGTGAAGGAATGAAAAAACAACGAACAAATTGAGTGTGAAGTTCAGTGTTATTTAATTGGTTTCATGAAAACAGTCTGATCTTACATGATCTCAAATATATATATATATATATATATATATATATATATATATAGTGTGTGTAACGAAAGTTACCATTTCGTCCATCTTTGATTAGAAGCTCAGTAAGAGGAGAGTAGAATGATCGATCAGGAAAAGCTGTGGCATATCTTTTACTAACAGCAACTGCTACACCATATCCACTCAAGTCTTCAAGCCTACAATACCAAGCTGAATTAAAACAACCTTACATTAAGCTGTTTTCTATATCTATTAAGCACTCATAAATGAATATAAAAATAAGACAAACCATTCGTTTTTATATAATATAATGACGGCATTTCATGTCATTTCATTTTCATTTCCCAACGTGAACCAAACAGCTAAAAATTCACAGGAAAGAAGCTTACTGGAATGGTCCCATTGGGAACCCGAAGTTGCGGATCAGTCGGTCGATTCTAAACAAGTCGACACCTAAATGAAGCAACATGTGTGCACTTTGTTTGTATGGAAAGAAGGCGCGATTAACGGCAAAGCCCGTACAATTTCCCACGACGACAGGGACTTTCTTTATGATTTTCCCGACTGTCATGAGATCGATGATCACTTGTACGGAAGTCTTTTCGGTTCGAACGATCTCCAACAACGGCATCAAATGAGCAGGACTGTCATCATTTCGGGAAAAAAAAATTAACGTGTTGGCTCATAAGCGTTGATGTTGATCATCTTTAGATGATGTATCAAGCGGTGGGAGGTTCAAATAAGAAGACTAAATATCGTGAGAAGGTTAAGAAAATATTCATATGTGAAATATTGAAGAAAAAAAATCCATTTGAAGATGCATATATGAACCTATATGAATAATCTGTAATGTCAGTTCACATATGTATCTTTAGAAGAGGGTCTAGGGTTTGCATATTGTTTAGAGGCCAACGTTTGGCAAAGTAACTGATAACTGTTGGCTAATAAGCTAGTTGATAAACTAGTAATGTTTGGTAAAAGAGTAGTTGATAAGCTAGATGACAATGTAAAATGACCTAAAAAGACAAGTTGGAAAATTAATTGGAAAAACATAAATGGCATAGTTCGAAAAAGGTGGAAAAAGCTCTGGAGCTTATTGAAACGCTACTTAGCTTATCAATAGCTCAAGACTAACCAAACAGAGATTTTTAAATAAGCTTAAAAAGTAAGCTAACTTGTAGTTGCCAAACATGACCTTAATATGTCTTCTGCGCATATTTCCTTTCGTTAACTTCAAAGAAAAACGTATAGAGAACATTTTAAAGATACGGGTTTTACGTCACTCAACCTGAAGAAATGTGCGCCCACGACTCGATCTTGACATCCCAGTTTCTCTCCAATTAAGTCGAGGTCAATGGCCGACGTGTTGGTTGCGAAAATGCAATGAGGGGGACACACCTTCTCGATTTCACCGAAGATTTCTTGCTTTAACTGAAGATCCTCAGTAACAGTCTGTCATCAAAAATATTTATAGTTACGGTCTGTCATCGAAAATCTTTAGAAATTAAAGTTGCCAACTTTGCCTTGCGGTTTTAGCGAAATCATCTGTTCATTTTATGCAACTGGATTCACAAAAGAATATGGCGTTGTTAGTTAACGAAATACGAACGTACCTCTATGACCATATCCACATCGTTGAATTCCGAGTAGTCCAATACCCCTTCAATCATCGACAACGCTTTCTCCGCTCGGGGTTGTGACAACTTTTTCTTCGCAACCAAACCTCGGACATTTTCTACAAGCAAATAGTACCGTTTAAGTTTTTCTACGACAAAAGTTGTTGAAAAAAATCTTGACTCGTGGAGTAGTGAAAACTCGAAAAACCCTGATATAAATCTCTCAGTGGCCACAAGCACATATGTAGACGGTGAATAAGTCGCATAACGAACTAATTTTATTAAAAACGGAGGAGAGATTACCTTCGATCATTTTTATCCCCTTTTGAAGATACTCGGAGTCGACTTCCTTAAGAACAACGTACGTATTACTAACTATAAGGGATGTAGCTATTCCCGAACCCATTAAACCTCCACCGATGATAGCAACTTTCTTGACCGCCCTTGGCTTGATCCCTTTATCAGTGACATTACGTACCTTTCCATGACAAAAAAAATATAAGTCGAGCTTAAAGAAAATATTCAAGAAACAGAACGTTCGTGTTTAGAGTATTCGACCAACTGTGTTACCTTTGAGGTTGCACGTTGTGCAAAGAACACGTGAACAAGACCTTTCGAGGTGTCTGAAACAACAAGATCGCTAAACACTTCTCGCTCCTGAGGAATAAAATTTAGTTCGCACAATGATAACGACTTTTTAGGCCAAAACGGTATTCACCCACGAAGGTGAAACAATTTTTTGGGTAACTGTGAGTGTCTAGGCCATCTTGTGCACATATTGACCAATCCCATGGGCCCAAAAGATTACGGTCCGAAAAATCCTCTTTGGCCCTGAAAAGACTCGAATCAGTGACCTATGAGGACACGGGAAGACCCAGTTCATTAGGATACGGTGGCACAAGTTTGTCTTAACAGAGTTGGTTTGGACCATTTTTCTCCCATCTCAGGTTCGGGTTCGAATTCCGTTTCAATCATTTTCTTAGTTTTTAGCTGTTAATTTCTAGTTTTTTATGTTTATGGAAAAAAATGAATAAAAATACTCGAACACAAAACCTCACATACGAAAAGCAAGTTTAGTTTATAAGAATGTTTTTTTTAATTATATTCAAATATTTAAAATACTAATTATATTCGATATTTTCAAAGAATTTCGTGCAACGAGGTAATCTTAGAGTAAAATATTACTACACAGTACAACATAATTGGCTTTATAGGACGTCTAGATTATCTACACGTCTTAATAAAATAGCTTTATAGAACTTATGTTTATAGGACCAAACTATAAAACGTCATATCTAAAAAAGTTATAATAGGTTTATAAGACAATTTTAGGCGTTTTAACAAGTTTTTTACGATGCTTAAAAAATAAAGTGTCTTATTAGCTATTTTATAGGACACTTTTGAGGAATGTTCTATAAAACTATCTTTTTATAGGACATTTTTTCAAATAGTGTCATATACGATACTTTGTTTTAAAAGCGTCCTAAATCACTGTTTAAAATGCCTGAAAGCGTCTTATAAACCTATTGTAACACTTTTAGATATGATGTTTTTTGGTTTGATGTATAAACTTAAGTCATACAAAGTAAATTTTTAGAACGTTTCTTCATTTTTAGCATCTTTTAAAATCAATTTTGTTGTAGTGACAAAAGGAAATGACGCGGTTACATCAATTTTGTACCTTCAAAACACCGGGGTGTCCTCCCTGCACGATGCCTTCCTCAATTACATCGAGGCACGCCTGAGGATGTGTCAAATTAGGCGCGGTTCGTTTGGCTTGGTGCCTAGCAAACTTAATTACCTCATTCACTTCAGATATCGAACCAATCTTGTCTACACAGTGAAGCGAGCGGACCCAAGGTTTACGCTCGTTGGCGATGTCTAATGCCCATTGCCTAGAGACTTTCAACAACTCTTGAGGAGGCACAACGTCATCAATGAGACCTAGCGTTTTCCCTTCTTCAGAGAGTATCGGTTTAGATGTCTACAAAACAAATACTTGAATCAATATCGATGACTCACAATAAATCAGTTACTTTTCGTTTTTATATTTGCTTTGTTTGTTGTGCCAAAACATTTGTCATTTAAGATCAGGGTGGTAATTGTGAACAAAAAGTAGATATAAAGTTGACATGGATATATAAAGGTACAATCCTTTATTGTGTTCAATGTAAAAACAAACTGAACCAAATAATCCCAGTATAATTCGTTCGAGAACCGGGTTTAGAAAGGTATGATGTACACAGACATGTCATATGTCTTCTACGCAAATGATAGAGTTGTTGTTTCCAAAACTAAACCACAATGACCAATATACATATACATACATACATACATACATATATATATATATATATATATATATATATTATAGATGAGTGATCATATGAAAACCGCCTTCATTTGTGTAAACCGTGCAAACCACCTTCATCTGCCGATTTCATTGTTTAATCTTATGAAGTTTTTTCATGAAATTGTTTAATCTTGTGAAATTGTTTCATATAATATTTTTTTTGATGAAGTTGTTTCATATATGGTTGTGAAATTGTTTCATATAATATTTAATGAAAATGTTTCATGTATTTCTCTAACATTAATGAAACTGTTTCATGTATTTCTCTAAAATTAAAATAATGAAGATGATAATATCTATGATTAACACCCTCCACAATAAAAAT
>NC_037544.1:36359987-36371684 GCF_001531365.2 Cynara cardunculus var. scolymus | reverse complement strand
TATATATATATATATATATATAGGTTGGTTATTATACAACATTTGACATTTGTGCAACCAATACAATACAATCTCAACCGTCCATTTCATTTGATTAATATGTGATTTTATAGAAGTTTTGATTGTTTCTTAATATAAATTATTGATTATAATTAATGAATCATATTCATCTTCCATAAATATTCAAATCATAATAAATGAACTCTCATCATATCCATAAATATCTCAATTTATTGGGTTGCATTGGTTATACAAATACGATAGGTTATATTTAAAACAAACTCTCTCTCTATATATATAATATATATATATATATATATATATATATATATATATATATATATATGTGTGTTTTGCCATGTGTAAACTTATTGGAAGAGAGAGGAACTCACCAATATCATCTCAATTGCCTTTGGCAAACCCAATAGCCTTGGAAGTCGTTGGGTACCTTAAAAAGTATTTTGGATTTGTATAAGTACAAATCGTAAAATAAAATTGCAAAAGTAATGTTAATTTAGAAATCTTAAATACTTTAGAAATCTAAAAATCATTTTTTTTATGAGTATTCATAATAAATAACATGATAAAATATTCATGATGAATGTTGTGACATATATTCATAATAAATAATATTCATAATGAATACTAACAAGATACGTGGATTATGGGTTCTTAAATTATTTAAGATTTCTAAATAAACCTGCCCTTAAACTCATATTCACTGAACATAAAGCCAAAGTTGTTAAAATGCACATATCGCTAACTATTGTACCTCCGCCGCCAGGGATAACTCCAAGAGACAATTCGGGCAAGCCGAGTTGAGCCTTTGGAGCTGCAATACGTGCATGACATCCCTGTTTAAAACAATCCGATGAGAATGCTCTTAAAAAATTTATATTCGTAAACAACGAAATCTTGAATTTCAAACCATTGCAACTTCTAATCCAGCCCCAAGTGCAAGTCCTTCTATCGCGGCAACTATAGGTTTCTTTGCATCTACGTTTTCAAATGAACAAACAAACAAAAGTATATCAGATTTATACTAAAATAAATCTCCGTACCAATAAGGGATTGTACCAAAATAACCATTAGGCTATACTGGTATATATATAGAGGATGTTTACTTTGCAAACCACGTTATTTGTACAAACCGTACAAACCTCATTCAACCAATCATAATTTTTTATTTTGTTTATTTTTTTGTAATTATGAGAGGTTGATTAATCATTTCTATTATGGAGGGTGTTAATTATGGATATTATCATTTTTATTATATTAATTTTAGAGAAATACATGAAACAGTTTCATTAAAATTTCATAAGTATTATATGAAACAATTTTATAACTATATATGAAACAACTTTATCAAAAAAAATTATATGAAACAATTTCATGAAAAAATTTCATAAGATTAAACAATTAAATCGATGGATGAAAGTGGTTTGCACGGTTTGTATAAATATGAGTAGTTTGTATTTGATCACTCCTCTATGTGTGTGTGTGTGTGTATATATAGTGTTAAGTTCAGATAAAACCTTCAATCGTGTTGACCACAAAGTCAATGGAAAAATCAGGTAGAAGAGATAAGTTTCCTGCCAATCCAAACAATGCTTAATTGTCAACGAACATATTTGAACACGAAAATAAACTAATATATTCGACTGTAGCAAAGACGTCATACTGGTGATTTTAATGTTATCAAGCATTTTTAGTGTAGTTGTGATTGATAAGGTAAATATAACGTGAGTCAGGAGGTGCAAAGTACATACTCACAAATATCCCCCCTATCATCTTAAGATCTCGATAAGACAGGGGTCAACTCCATTACAAGATCCTAAGGGCAGCGTACTTGGCGGTTGGTCGTTCTAAATGAAATTCCGAAGGTTAGAAACTTGGTGTTTTTTGACTCAGACCTTCTAAGTCAGTTTCTAATCCATTTCAAATTTTATCCACAAGCAAGCAGTTATAAGTTATAAATGCTATGCATTTAGTTATCTGTTAAATGCTTAACTACTCTGTAACCGTTGATCTCTCTTATAAATATATCAGACGGTTAATCCAGTCTGTATATACACTCGAGTTTTTCCGCCTTTAAAAGCGAGAGTGATTCTTGGATTATCCCAATACTGATTTCGGGATACTTGAAAAATACAGTATTATCTACACGATCCAAGAACTGTTCAAGTGATTGTAACCACGAAACCCATGTTCTCGACACATCAAATGATAAATGTATACCAGTCTTTTGAACGTTTTGGAACACATTGATGTCAAATCCACCTGAAAACATCCCATGTTTGCCTACATAAAATAAAAGGATTTGGAATTAGCAAGCAAAATTAAAAAAAAAAATGCCTTTCTGGCTGAATCGTTAATGCAATCATAAGGATTCAGGTTGTTGATTTATTTAAGGACCAAACTCATTAGATAATTGTACCTGTAGGGACTTAATTTATCTATACTGTATTATAAAGTATTTGGAAAAGACTCTTAAAAACCATTTTTTATGCATTAAGTATTGTTTATTGATGCATATTATTTAAAATTCAAGATTACAAATAAATTGTGCGTATGTACAACTTATTAAAGTTTCATGTTTGAATTCGTGTTCGTGTAACTAACTGCAGATAAACATAATCAAATATTAGATATGTATCTCATTTTAAATATAAAAATTTTAAAATATATTTAGGATAATCATTGAATTCTAACAAAATATTAATTATTATCTTTATAAAAAATTATATTATTAAACAAAAAACAAATGACTTTATTATTAAATCTAAATTAAATTGTAATAAAAAATTAAATTAGAGAAATTACACAAACAACAAAACAGGAACTTTTGAATATTTAATTTGATACTAAAATCGATACATTTTTTTTCAAAATTTTATGATACCTTAATTTTATATTTTATTCAAAAAATAAAAAACATTATCGTTTTTTCAGTATCACATAAAATCGTATTATAACATCGACGAAGACGAAATATAATGAAACATCAAAATCGAGATGCATCTTGCAACATTGTGCGAGTACCATTCTAGTTTAAAAAAAATGTAACCACAGGGATATATAATCTATATAAATATTAAAATCGACAACTAGCTTAAGTTAAAACATCAAACAATCGGTAGTTATTCCAATTGACAACATTCAAAATTCAATACAGAGAACTGTTTGTTAAACAAATTACCAGTCAAAACGATCGCTTTTACATCATCTCTGCTCATAGCTTCTCCAATTTTCTCCTTCAACGAAGCAATAACTGAACAAGAAACCCCATAAACGAAACATACAATCAATCACCAAAGGGCAGTTGGATTAGCGATATCGTAGCTTTTGGCCTCCTAGGAGGGAGGTAGAAGTTCAAATTTCACCAAAGATGAGGAGGGTGTGTGAGTTTATTTGTTACATTTGTTGTATATAAATATTATATACTTAAAAAACATACAATCAATCTTTGACATCACATTTAAGTAGGAAAAACTGAACTAATAAAAACCCTGTTTATTAAACGACTTAAAACTTAGAAAAAGAAAAGAAAAACAAAGAACCGATATAATTGGACGAATCTATGTTCAAGTTGAACGAAACATATCTGTATCAAAATAATATTTAAAACAACTTATTTCATTGATTATATTGGTTTAACAAAACAACATCAGTGCAATGCTCATTCATATTCCGATTCTCCTGCATTCTTATTTTTATTTTCATTCTCATTCTCATTCGTTAAAATGAACCAACTGTGCCCTCAATCTAAATGTTAAAACCCTGATGCCCCGAACTTCCAAAGTCCCAACCAAACTGAAGTCATCTTGTTTCTCTTAGGAACTGTTTATTTACCTCTTAATAGTTCCATTAAGAGGTAGTCTTTGAATCGTTAAGAGGTGAATCTTGTTTAACAAAAAAAATAGTCTGCTTCTTAATGGTTCTAAAACCCTCTGAATGATTTTGTATCTTGGGTCTCCCTTAACCATTCACTTACCCTAATTTCATTATGAACAATTACCAAACAATTATATTTCATTTTGCACTACATCATAAGAGCCTCTTAATCGTTCTGACCACTTAATTATTCTGCAACAAACCATTCAACAACTATCTTTATTGGGTTAACCCAACTGTTTAATTTAAAAACCGAATAACCAGAAACCATTCTGATTTGAATGCAAAAAAGGGGCAAAAAAAAAACTAAGGAAAAAGTGATTGAATGAAAACTTACTTGAGATTGCAAAGGCATTAACAGGAGGATTAGAGAAGGTGATGATGGCAACACCATCAAACCCTACTTCCATTTTCACTTCAATCTCTCCCATTTTCTCTTTGTTTCTTGAGTGATTGGTTCAAGTGGGAGTCAATGGAGAAGATGGTCATCAAAAGCAATATATAGAGAAGTATGGAGTGTTGTGTGTATGCATGTGGTTGTTGGTGTTTGCTTTTAGGAGCTTTTTTAAGTTTTGGTGATGGTTATAATATACCTTGTATTTATTTGAAAATTACGGTTTTGCCCTTTGGTTTCGTGGGTGCGTTTTGCATACTGGACATGACAAAACTAGATGGTATACAGGTCTTCGTCTAAGAACCTTAGATGCGTTTGGTACACTGGACATGACAGGTCATCGTCTAAGAACCATCAATCCAGCCTCGTTTAACCAGTGGGCTGCTATCGATCTAGATCTATATTGGTTCAATAAAGGCTGATCATAGAAAAACACACTGTAGTTTTTATTTATTTATGTTAAGAATGGTGCTCCGAGAAATGGGGACTCAAAGTGATAGAACGAGATTTGCAGCAACTGTAATGGTAAAGATTTAATTGTTTTTTGAGTGATGGGTTCAAGATCGGACTCAAAGTGATAGAACGAGATTTGCAGCAACTGTAATGGCAAAGATTCAATTGTTTTTTGAGTGACAGGTTCAAGATCTTGGACTCGTCACTCAAAAAAATAATTGAATTTTGCCATCTTGGATAATTATTACTTATATCTGCTGTCAAAACCTTCTTCCGTCATGGTCAACCTTCGATTTCGAAGAATCCATCGCTTCCAATCTAGTCGATGAACCCACTATATGAACAATCTTCCACATTTATATGCTTTTTTGCATCGATCAATATTTTAGGGTTCACAGATGGTGAGAAATTAGAGAAGAAAATAACGAGAAAAATTGTGTTTCAGGGTATTCTTAAAATAATAAAGTAGGTAAAATGACTAAAATACCCTTATATGAACAATACTTAACAGGTGGACTTAATTTCTGTTAGTCCCAAGAATGATGGACGTAAGCAAATGGAAGCGACATATACAGATGTAATTTCGAAACTCAGATTGTAATTCCTACAGTTTCAGTAAACCACATGGTCGATTTATGTAATTTAGTTATTTAATTAAAAAAATAAGCCACTATACTTTTTTAAACTTTAAAAATGTCAAGTGGGGTCATTAAATTTTTTTATTAATATTATTTACACTAAATTTGACCAAAAACTATCAAAAATTCCTTATGTCATTCTATATAAAATTTGAAACATTAATAATTCAAAAGGTATCTTCTTTAACAAACAAAAAAAAATTTAGGGGTTGTTTGACAGTTATTGAATGATTTGGTGTAGAATGATTAAGGAGATGTTTGAGATTGCTTATAAAAACAACTTATTGACTTATTCTGATGTGGCACCGGTAATAAACACTTTGAGTGTTTGGATAAACAGCTTATACCGGTGCCAAACCGGTAATAAAAAGTTTTTGAAGAAGTTAAATCATTCTAACTTGTATTAAGTTTATAAGGATTTTTGTAGAAAAGCACAGGTTATTTCAAATTAGCAGATCCCAAACACCCCATAATAGAATGATTAAGAGGCTCTCATGTTATAGTGCAAAATGAAATATAATTGTTTGGTAATTATTTATAACCAAATTAGAACGTTGAACGGTTGAGGAAGACCCATGATACAAAATCATTTAGAGAGTTTTGGAATCATTAAGAGGTAGATTTTTTTTTTACGAAACAAAATTCACCTCTTAACGATTCAAATGCTGCCTTTTAATGGAACTATTAAAAGGTAAACAAATAACCCCTTAGATTTTAATTTAGAATTTTAAAATTTGACGATTTAAACCTTACAAGACGGACACTTAACGGGTAGACTTAACGATCGGTTTTCGAATCTTCTTTTGCCAAAGAAAAATAAGGGAATGGGAAAAATTATCGTGTTCTTAACTTTTTTTAACGAGGGAGAGGGAAAAAAACGACGTTGAATTTTTTTAAAGAAAACTTTCCTTCCACATATGGAAGGAAAGAAATAATAATAATTATAAATATTTATAAAATTACATATCTACCCATCAATTATAACATGTTGGAAAATAACGGATGGTATATTTGTAAAAACATCATATTTTTTTTCTTTTCTTTTCTTTCCCTTTTGATCAAGCAGTTAGGGGGTGTTTGGTTCAGTCAAATGAATGAAAATAAATATGAAAATGAAACTGACAGGGAATGAAAATGAGAATGAATTTCCATTCCCCCCAGTTTAGCCGGGAATCAAAATTTGGCCTTTTGTAGGAATGGGCTCATTATATTATATAAAACCAACCAGTTTCTTTTATTTTCATTCTCATTGATTACTGTCTAATACCTCTTACCAAACATCCTCTTATTTTCTTTCCTTTCATTCCCTCTCAAGAACACAAATAATTTTTTTCCCTTAATTTTTTTTATTTTCGTTTCTTTCCATCATTTTCTATTATTTTCTCCTCAAGTTCGAGAAGACAGTGTTAACGTCTATTAAACCCGATACTGAGTATAAGCAAATGAAAACGATAGAAACTCTGATTTAATTAATTAAAAAATGTAATTTTTAAAAATTTCATGTTATAATTCCCAAAATTGGTAATAAATCAATGATGAATTTATGTAATTTAATTATTTAATTAAAAAAAATAAGCCACTAAAACTTGTTAAAAGGCTTAAATAAGCAATGAAATTAAGAAAAAAAAAGTCAAAATGGGTTCACTAAATTTTTTATAAATATTATTTGCACTAAATTTGACAAAAGGTTCTTGAAAATAATATAAAATAATCACTAGCATAAACTACAAATTTGGTCCCTGTGGTTTGTTGGAAATAACACTCTGCGTCTCAGTAGTTTCAAAATTACAAGATGATCGTTAGCGATATTATATTATAAAACATTTGATAAAAGCTCTTAAAAATCATTTTTATGCATGAAATACTGTTTATTGATGAATATTACTTAAAACTCAAGATTGCAAGTAAATTGTGCGTAAGTACAACTTATTAAAACTTAATGTTTGAATTCGTGTAACTAAATGCAGATAAACATAATAAAATAGAGAATAACATCTCATTTTAAATATAAAAAGTCTAAAATATAATTTGGATAATCATTGAGTTCTAACAGAATCATTATCTTTATAAAAATTTTAAGTCAAAAATAAATCACTTCACTATTTGACCTAAATTAAATTACAATGAAAAATTGAATTAAATAAATTGTAAAAAAAGAGAACTTTTAAATAGTTAATTATTAATCGATATATTTTTTTAAAATTTTGTTATACTTTCAAATTTATTTTTATTCAAAAGTAAAAACAATATTTTTCTCAAAAACACATAAACTGTATTATGTCAACAAAGACAAAAAATAAAACAGAACATTAAAATGAAGATGTATCCCGTTGTATTGCACGAGTACCCTTTTAGTAATTATAAAAACACTTAAAAAACCATTTTTTATGCATTAAGTATTGTTTATTGATGCATATTATTTAAAACTCAAGATTACAAGTAAATTTTGCTTAAGTAAAACTTATTAAAACTTAATGTTTGAATTCGTGTAACTAACTGCAAAGAAACATAATCAAATAAAGGATAACATCTCATTTTAAATATAAAAAATCTAAAATATAATTAGGATAATCATTGAGTTCTAACAAAATACTTAATTATTATCTTTACAAAAAAATTATATTATTAAACCAAAAATTAAAAAATGAATTAAAGAAATACACAAAAAAACGAGAAACTTTAAATAGTTATTTTGGTACTAATATCAATAACTTTTATTTTTATTTTTATGGTATATCTTCATATTTATATTTTATTCAAAAATAAAAAATATTATCGTTTTCTCAAAACCACATAAAACTGTATTATAACATCGACTGAGACAAAAAAAAAAAACGAAACATTCAAATCAAGATGTATCTCGTTGCATTGTGCAAGTACCCTTCTAGTAGTTTACAATAACGTTTGATTTGATCTCTGGCGACCAATAAATGAGGGACATTTTCATCTTTTTATCAATTTTTTCTGTTTTTTGCCCAATCAAAATCGAATTTGTAATTTATGGTCCTTAGATTAATCGATTTTTGTTCCTCCTTGAGTTAAACCACAAAGGTGGTGCCTGATTGGTTTGAGCTTGGCTCCAAAGGTCAAAAGTATCAGGAGGTCCCAGGTTCAAATCCAAGGAGGAACAAAAATCCACTTGTCGCCATAGAGGTTCAAATGCGGTGACTCCGGGCTACGTGCAAAACAGGTGGTCGCTCTGGGATTAGTCGACTCGCATAACGGGTTGGATATCCATGTTAATAAAAAAAATCGCTAAAAGAACCAAAGAACCCTTCATTTAACGGAATTTTTTAATGATTGTTAAAAAGAGGGGTCAAATCCGAACATTTTTATAAACCTCGATGGTTATTTTGCAATTTCAAAACTACAGAAACAAAGTGTTATTTTCAACAAACCAGAGGGACCAAATTTATAATTTAACTCTTATCATTGTGTCATCAATATAAAATATAAACATTAATAATTTAAAAAGGCATATAAAGTTTAAAGGTATCATCGTTGGCAAATAAAAGAAATTGATTTTTAATTTGATTTAAAATTTGACACTTTAAATGTGAGGGACACAGAAAAGAGAAGCTTAGAGATTGTTTATCAAACGTTTATCAGGTAAATGCTTACTGGTAAAAACACCACCTTTAATTACATTACTGCGATTCGTCTGAACTCTTTTGGAATAAGTTCAACAGCAGATCACAGAATCTTGGTCAGTATGTTAATGAAAAATGGCTCGGTGGTATGTTGTATTATGCAAGGAGACATTGCTTTTGAAACGGATGCTAATACCCTGTAGGCTGAGGATTACCTCACCAACTAGCTAATCAGACGCGAGCCCCTTTATGCTGATTTTGGCAGACCGTGCTCCACCCTGGTGGACTCATGCGGTTCCGAGTATTATACTGGAAATTATGATCAAGGATTCCTTTATYAACCGCCATCTACCTCAGAGATTCCTCCTGCGATATTTTTCAAAACATCCCATTTCGAGGACTTACAGAATTACCTTGCATGGTGCCACAAACAGCATCTTGCTGTTACACCGAAACATAAAAATGTTGACTAATCTCGCTTTAAAGACCACTCAATAAAAAATATCTTAAAGAAATTTTTTTAAGTGACACAGAGTTAGCCGATGCTTATTCCCTAGATACCGTCATTACTTTTTCTTCTCCGGGAAAAGAAGGTTGACAATTTTTCCCATCAAAATGAGTTATTGGTAAGCGTTTTGCTACCCGGTAAGTGCTTACCTATTAGCTTTTTTTTTCTTTTCCTATTAAGAACAGATAATCTTTTTTATATAATAATATATATTGCAACCATAGGGCCTTTCGCCTAACGATATATGAGTCATTGGTCTTCTAAAAGGTCAATGGTTCAATCTTCACCAAAGTTGAGAAGGATTGTTCTATTTACCGTATATAAATATTATGTTCCTCCTTGAGTTAAACCACAAGGGTGGTGCCTGATTGGTTTGAGCTTGGCTCCAAAGGTCAAAAGTACCAGGAGGTCTCAGGTTCAAATCCAAAGAGGAATAAAAATCCTCTTGTGGCCATGGAGGTTCAAATGCGGTGACTTCGGGCTATCTGCAAAGCAGGTGGTCGTTCTGGGATTGATCGACTCGCATAACGGGTTGGATATCCAGGTTAATAGAAAAAATATTTATCAAAAAAAAGAAATAAACATATTATAGCCCAATGTATTGATTCCAATTCCAATTAATTTTAGAAGAGTCAAGGCCCAAGAGCTTTGAGAAAACAAGCCCAAACCACATTAAAAACATTAAAAATGCATTTAATATAATTAAAAATACACTATTTTTTATGCAATTAAGAAATATATATATTACAGTTTTATAAACGAAAATAAATGTATTATAATTTTGGAAATTAAAAAAAAATACTTGTTTCCGAAAAAAATAATTACAATTTACTGTTTAAGATTTCTTATCGTTAACAACAAAGTAAAACTATTAAACCATAAGGGTGGTGTCTAGTTGCTTTGAGTTTGAGCTCCAAAGGTTAAAAGTGTCTGGAAGTCCCAGGTTCGAATCCAAAGAGGAATAAAAATCCCCTTGTGGCCATGGAGGTTCAAATGCGGTGACTCCGGGCTACTCGCGAAATGGGTGATCGTCCTTGGATTAGTCAGCTCACATAGCGGGTTGGATATTCAGGTTAATAAAAAAAAGTAAAACTATTAAAAATATATTTATCTAACTCTGATGTAATTTTTCATATATAATAATTATTATTAATATATCGATCTAAAACCTCATTGAAACACTGCGACCATTGAGGTATAGTTTGGCAACCATAATGCATGTGCAAGCGGAAAAGCTGCAACTTCCTTGCTAGAAGTACGATTGGAAGGAGAGATATTGAAGAACGAACATTTGCTTGAATTCCTTGCCTCACCCTGAGATGAGAGGGTACCCCCCGCGGATCCCGGATAGCAGCACCCATAAGAGTCGCCACTCGAATCTGCCGACATTTCGAGACTGCGGAAGCCATTTCCCGCTCGCACGGTGGTTGACAAGTTTTATAGGTTTCTTTCTCCATTTTTTCAATCATGCCACTTATTATATTTTACATAAATTACCAAACACCTTAGGACATATTTATTAGCAGTTTAATGAGCTTAACGAGACTCACAACTTATTTAGTAAGCTTCTAAGGAGGCTTTATGAATAAAGATAAGTTTTTCTTTTCCAAACATATCCATTCCACTTGAAAAAAGACGTTTCTTTCATCAATGAAAACCCCCCTCCAAACAAACACTTCTTAATCTATACAGACAGATTAATTCATACAGACAACTCCATCAATACAAGAACTATTGAAAATCAACCAAACAACCCCGTAATCTTTTTAGGCATTTTAAACAGTTATTTTAACATATTAACTAGTTTTACTTAACAGCTATCTTATAAAACAACAACTAAGGGGCCGTTTACTAACCACTTACTTGGTAAGTCTTTAACGCATAAATTTTCTCATTGGATGAACATTAAAAGGGCCAAAAATCTTACCATGTAAGAACGATGAAAAGGATAAAGAGTCTTACTCGGTAAGTGAGAATGACGATTATTACCCAGGTAAACGCTTACCCAGTAAATTGTTGTATTCGATATGTTTTGATATACTAAAATCTTACGCATCAAAATAAATTATAGTGTTAACTCCTAATGGTAAGCACTTACCGGGTGAGCATTTGGGTAAACGGCCCCTAACTGATAAATTAGCTTAACAAACATAGCTTAATTATATATATATATATATATATATATATATATATATATATATATATATATATATATATATA
>NC_037544.1:36356499-36359712 GCF_001531365.2 Cynara cardunculus var. scolymus | reverse complement strand
CTTATGAAATTTTTTCATGAAATTGTTTAATCATGTAAAATTGTTTCATATAATACTTTTTTGATGAATTTGTTTCATATATGGTTATGAAATTGTTTCATATAGTATTTAATGAAATTTTAATGAAACTGTTTCATGTATTTTTCTAAAATTAAAATAACGAAGATGATAATATCCATGATTAACACCCTCCACAATAAAAATGGTTAATCAACCTCTCATAATTACAAAAAAAAGAACAAAATAAAAAATTATGATTGATTGAACGAAGTTTTCACGATTTTTACAAATTGAATGGTTTTTTATTTGAACGTTCCCCTATATATATATATATATATATATATATATATATATATATATATATATATATATATATATATCTTGCAAAGTATGTTTTGGTGTCTTAATCAAATACAAAAAGTTATGGTGTAAATTTATAATGAATTAAATGGAGTCTTAATTACATAAAGGACCCTCCATGTGCCCAACACTTACATTTACTCAACCATGTTATTATACTAAAGTTTCAATATTAAGAAAACTATAACTTAATATCTTTAACCAATTTGTGATATTTGGTTATTGACCAATTAAATTTATATAAAATTAATGTGAACAATAAAATATAAGTAATAACACCAGTAACGAAAGACGGGTTCAGACTAGAACGTCATAATTTTACGAACAGGGGTGGAACTGTTCGTGTCTGAGCGGGATCGCATGTACCCGTTCAACTGAATTTCGCAAGTAACATCTTTTTGGTGGTATAAAAGGTAGGGCTGTAAACGAACTGAATGTTCAGCGAACTGTTCGGCGGGAAGTTTCGTTTATGTTCGTTCATTTAATAAATGAACGAATGTGAAAATTTTTTTTTGTTCGTTTAGTTAAATGAACGAACATGAAAAAAAACTCACGTTCGTTCATTTATATTCGTGAACGTTCGTTCATTTACCGTTCGTTTATGTTCGTTTATATATCAAATTTAATATATAATCTTTTATTTATTTACTTTGAATTCAAATAGTATTTATTTATATTCGTTTATGTTCGTTTGTTTACGTTCGTTTAGCATGTTACCGAACGAACATAAACGAACACGAACACACCTAATTTCTAAACGAACGAACACGAACATAAAGATTTTCGTTCGTTTACCGTTCATGTTTGTTCGTTTGTTCGGTTAAGTAAAACGAACGAACATGAACAAGCCTCCGTTCGTGTTCGTTTGGTTTGTTTACAGCCCTAATAAAAGGTGCATGCACTAAGCTTTAGATGTGGTCCGTGATGTTAGAAAATACAAATAACATCAACCAAAAAACGAAATCAATTAAAATAACAAAAAAAATCCATTGAAATCAACCAAAAAAACTTTAAAAAAAACCTCGAAAAGGTGGAATTTGGCTAAAAACGCATTAGACAACTTTATGGGCCTTTGATCCACTTTAAATATGCAATTGCTTGGTAACAAGTTATAGGTTTGCCACAGTTTACGAAAACACAAAAACACCCGTATCAAATGTAATATTGTAGTCCATCACATATGATACACACGTGATACTAAATCAAGATGCATACGACATTTGGTGCGATATCGAGCCAAATCCCCGCACGCCCACATCACCAAGTCTCCTTATAAATTAACAGTGTTCTCGTTTAAATCTGCGTCCAGTAACGGAATCTTATATTTTATTAAAATTTAAAATATCTATTTGTTATCATATTTATATGTAAAAAAGACAACATATGATGTTAGAATTACATGTGATTTGTGGGACCTATGCCAATGATCCTACCACCACATGATGGTTTCATGATTTTATTTTATGGATTTAATTTATATCCTAATTTTTCTTGACCATTTAATATTTTAGATTAATTAATATATCTATAAATTATAAGAAAAAAGCTTTTTTTTTTAAATCATTTTCTTTTTCATTTTTGAGTTATTTAGCTTTTTAACTCTTTGTATTTATATATAACTCTGATGTAGGTCACTAAAGGGTCTTTGGCCTAGCGGTATGTGAGTCTTTGACCTCCTAGATGGTCAGTGGTTCAAACCTCACCAAAGATGATGATGATGTGCGTTTATTTGTTCTATTTATTTGTCGTATATAAATATTATATATTTAAAAAAACTATGATATAGGTCATGTTTATAACTAACCATTGTATCTGACATTTTCTTTGAAAACAACTGCCTTATAACAAAATAATCATCAGCAGACTCAGAATTTTTGTCAAGCAGATGCCTTTTGAATGATCTTTTTATGTTCTTTGGTTGATTTCGAGGGATTTTTGAGTTTTTGGATTAATTCCTATCGATTTTTTTGGTTGATTTCGAAAGACTTTTTTCTATTTTTGGTTGTTATTTGTATTTTCTAATATCTCATAACGCCATTTAAAGTTTTGCTAGTGCGCCTTTCATGTCATAAAAAAATCTACTTGCAAAAAGAAATTAAGCGGTGGCGCGAGACCCGCTTAGGGCTTAATACGTCTGCTGTTGAAAACAACGTAGAGTATTTATAATAAAAGAAATTGACCAAACTAGTCATTTTGGACGAACTTCTTCATGTTTTCACCCATTTACTTACTGCTTCAACAAAATCCCCTTGTGGTCATGAAGGTTCAAATGTCGTGACTCCGGGCTATCTTCAAAGCAGATGGTTGCCTTGGGATTAGTCGGCTTGCGGGTTGGATATCCAGGTTAATAAAAAAAAGTCATGATTTTACAAATGATCATTTCGTAATTAGGCAAAAGGGTACTTTTTATGAATAAAATATGATTTTGATCTGTCGTTTCGCAAGTTATAAGAATATTTTGAGAGCCGTTGGACCCGCTTCATGACCCGACCCGACTGGAATTATAACTTATTTATAGAAAGTACATTTCGACCTGTTTATTTGAAATGAGTCGTGTTGGCATATATTCCGTTTTTAATTGATAACAACGTAATAAATAAGCCATGTGAAACAGATAGAAAATCGTTTAATTCGTTTTATAAAGAAAATTATTATATTAATAACATAGTTTGGGATTATATTTAATACTATTTAATTATTTAAAAATTAAAGAAAATGAAAAAAATATATAACAAAACAACTTTAAAAATACATAATTTTTACAATTTTTTATACAACTAAATGATGTTTTTACCTTAACAGAAAGAGAAAAAAAAATTCGTCACATAATTAAAGGTAGAATGAGAAAACAGA
>NC_037544.1:36341499-36351499 GCF_001531365.2 Cynara cardunculus var. scolymus | reverse complement strand
TTCAAGTGTAAATTTTTTTAAGCGTTTTGCTGTAAAGTTTCAAACGTCCTATAAATATATTGCAACATTTTTGGATATACTATTAAGACATAAAATTTAAATCCTATAAAATATGCTATCAAGACATGCGCAAATTACATCAAAAAGTAATGTACTTTAACTCGATTCCTATTTTTGGTAACGTGCTTTCAAAACTTCCATTTTGGTACCTAAGATGTAAAGTTTTAAACATTTAAGTACCCGGGTAATTGATTGAAGTATCAACCGGTTATCATATTAATGTGGCGAGTGATGTGGTACCCGGTTAATGTTTCAGTAAATAATACTGAGTTGGATACCACATTACTCGTCACATCAACATGATAACCGGTTTATACTTCAACCAGTTATCCAAGTACTTAAATGTTTAAAACTTTTCATTTAACCATTGAAATCCAAGAGAATAAACCAAAAATAATTTGTTTGTTGATTTGAATTTGATTTGTGGGGTTTTTGCAGGAACTGAAAGATTTGTGTTCACAGCTTCATGCAGCAGCAGAATACTGTGAATCCACTTTTTTGAAAGCCAATCACAAGCATTTGTCGGTTTTTTATTTTATTTTCAATATTTATTTAAATTTTTAATATTAAATCTTTTTTATTTCGTTAGAGATTCGAAAAAAATATATATCATACTCGAAACTCGTAATCGATTTTTTTTGAAAAAAAGACCATATTACCCTTTCGAACGTTCAACCCTTTAATGCTTTTACTGGTCCCGTTTACGTGCAGAGTTGTGGAGAACACTAAGAAGTATGTGTGCAGTGCGGTCGTTGCAGTGGTGGATCATCTTGGCAGTGTTTCAGCAAATCTTGATTATCATATTTCGGAAATCGACACAACCGTACAAACCGCAGTCAGAATTGATTTCTTGAAACAGGTTCGTCGTTTTCCAGTGAAGAGGAATTTTGAATTACAGTATTTGACTTATTGGTGTTGTATAAATAAAAAGAAAATATTATGTTTAACAGTTGTTACTTTTATGGAGTGTTTGGTTCAGTCAGATGAATGAAAATGAGAATGAATTTCCATTACCACCAGTTTAATCTGGAATCAAAATTTGGGCTTCTGGAGGAATGAGCCTATTATGTTATATAAAACTAGACAGTTTCTTTTATTTTCATTCTCATTGATTAGTGCCTAATATCTATAACCAAACACCCCATTAGTGTAAATGACTTTTTAAACCTCGATGTTTAGCTTTTTGCTGTAATTGAAATATCGCTTTTTAAGAACATAAAAAAAGACATCCACTTTGTAAGAGCGAACAACTTTAGACAGAAAATGCCAAATATACAGTATTTTCATTATAACGATAGTTAATTTGCATTAAAAAAATACTGTTGTTCAAAAAGTCAATCTATTGACTTTTTAATACTGTTGTTCAAAAAGTCAATGAAAAGCTAATGATACATATTTTTGTGTATTTATATACAAACAGAAACTTTTTACATGCCAAGAATATTCCGACAGACTTGCTCTGGCTAAACTGAACTGGAGGGTAGATACACCGCGATATAATTCCCGTTATTTAAAACCATGTAAGGTTTTACCACGTCTGTTCCATTTTATTTGTCAATTTTACTGTATTTAACATATTTTTTCACCAGCTGTTCCAGACGTTTTGAGTCGAAATATCAGTTTAAGGTAATGAATGTTTTCTTCATTTACCATCATGATGCAACTTATTGTTCAATTAGCTGATACTTTCTTCATCTGGTTTTAACTATTTCAAAAGGGATTCAGGGGGCGATATTATTGCAAACACATATAACATTAAGCAAGGATTCAAATTAGACGAAGAAATTCCGCTACTGTTTTACACTTGTATTTACAAATCATCACCATCTCGATTTGGGAGATCAGTATCCGAAAAGGATGAAGAAACGTCTGATTCATCGTCATTTTCAGGTAGCAATCTAAAAATGCGAATGCATATAGATTTTGTGGTACTGTTTAATTTGTTTATTGTGTTATTACAGGTTTGCCGATCAGTGGTCGCTTATCTGTCTCAACAAAACCTCAAGCCTTGTCAGTTCAGTTACAGGTTATCTGTGTTCCTTTCGTATTTTTATTGCCTTATTTAAATTGCATCTGTAACCAGTAAATGTAACGTCAAAACTACAATAACAAGACGAAGCCTTGAATCATTGATCTAATTCTTAACAGGACAAGCATAAGCATAAACGTGGTACGTTGTTTAGGAAATCGATGACGAGTGGCGAGATCTTATCATTCATTCGCAGAAGAAAGTGATTCTGATACCAGACGTTAGTTATGCAAGATTCAGTATCAGTATGATGACTAACAAACGTATCAGTATTTGAAATGTCTTAACCTCATATGATACAGTATATTTACAGGTTTCAAACTGTTATTAAATTATGAAAGTGATAAGATAATTCAATGTTTATTGTTCAGTATTATCCAACAACATTTTGTTTATATAATTTACAAGGGTAAAATGGTAATTTTATTATTATTAAGATGTTTCATGTACAATACTTACCCGTTAAGATTTCTGTTGGAATTGAATATAATTTATTTTAGAGATTTTGATTTTTGGTTCTCTATTGTAGAAAAATTATAAAGAATTTGTTAGAAATGTTCTTAAAGGACATTTACAGAGAATCTATCTGAAAATATTATAAAGAACCCCGGCCGCCCGTTTTTAGCGGGGAATCCCCTTCCTCGTTCCGATCGGGTGAACCGGGTTCCCCACCGGGTCGGGGCAAATCACCATCCCTGGTCGGGGATGGGGGGCTTAAACGGGTATCGGGGACAGAAGATGTGGTACGTTGCTTAGGAAATCGATGACAAGCAACGAGAACTTACCATTCATTTCAAGAAGACAATATTAGTTGATATGCAAAATTCGATATCGATGTAATGACCGAAAATCATATCAGTTTTTTTTATTTTTTAAAGTTTCATATTATTATTAAGTTATTATTATTATTATGTGTTGACATTTTTACTAAAATAATTTAACATGAAAAAGCGATTTGTTTTTATTGACTAGAAGGGTACTCGTGTAATGCAGCGAAATACATTTCGATTTTAATGTTTCGTTTTATTTTGTTCTTTGTCGATGTTATAATACGGTTTTATGTGGTTTTTGAGAAAAACGATAATGTTTTTATTTTTGAATAAAATATAAATTTAAAATTATCTTAACATTTTTAAAAAAATATATCGATATTAGTATCAAATTAACTATTTAAAAGTTCTTGTTTTGTTTTGTAATTTCTTTAATTCAATTTCTTTATTTGTATAATTTAATTTAGGTTTAATAACGAAGTACTTTATTTTTTATTTTAATAATATAATTTTTTACAATGATAATAATTAAATATTATGTTAGAACACAGTGATTATCTTAATCATATTTAGATTTTTTTATATTTAAAATAAAATGTTTATCAAATATTTGATCATGTTTATCTACAATTAGTTACACGTATTCAAGTATTGAGCTTTAATAAGTTGTACTTATGCATTATTACAATCTAGAATTTTAAGTAATATATATCAATAAACATTATTTAATATATAAAAAATAATTTTTAGGAGTTTATGTTAAATGTTTTATAATATAGTATAGATGTAAATATGTTGGACTTTATTTAGTAAAATGGGTGATTTAAATGGTCCATAGTTCGGGATTGGGCTTGGGCTCTAATTTCTTGGATTCTACTAATTTAAATGGGCCCATGGATTGGGCTTGGACTATAAATACCTCATTGTTATTCTACATAATCAAATTTGGGAAATGGTATAATTAATTGTGTGAGACCAGGGTAGTGATGACCAAAAAACTGGTCCTTAATCGGTCTCAAGCTTTCTCATAATCGGTCCCGGTCGAAAATGATAGGACCAGTCAAGTTACTTCATAACCGGTTATGGGCCGCCGGTCCCGATATTAAAAAATAAGATTTTTTTAAATTTTTTTAATGATATATATTTTTAATACATTATAAAATTTACAATTGGGACACTCAAATATACTTTAACAATGCGTTGTAACATAATTAAAATTACACTGTCTTATAAAAATACATTATAAAATTATTTAAAATACATTTATTTATAAAATTACTTGAATTTTCGGGCTGGGCCGATCCATAGTCGGTCCCATAACCGATCCCGGTCCCACGAAACTACCAAAAACCCCCAACCGGTCCCGGTTTTCGATCCGATAACCGGTCCTTACCGGTCCCGGACCGGGCCACTCCTTTGCCAGTCCCGATCCTCCGGCGGTCCCGGGGCGAGCCAGGCTAATTTGGCCATCAATAGACCATGGTGACAATTTTATATCAACCCAAACCAATCAACCAACATGTATACAAACAGTACCTATTAAGTCGGTACTGATTCAATTTTACAAACTACAGTCGGTTGATAGTACCGTACCAAGTATACAAACTTGGTTGGTACACGACATTAGAAGTCGCTTACCACGGTAGTACCATGGTGCCGACTTATCTGATTAGTTATTAGTTTTTTGTATTAAATATTAATGTTTGCAATTTCATTATTTGCAATGAAAAACCCTTAAACTTCACATCACATGTGCTATTTGAAAAATAAAACATCACTTAAAATTTGAACAAAATTACAATTTTCATACATGTAACTTGAAGTTGGTACAAAATCAGTATCAACCGAAAAATATTGGTACCCATTAAATTGGTTGGTACATGGTATAGGATTTTGCATACCAATTATAACTGATTGGTATACAGCATTGTAGAACAAAACCTGATACCATACAGAAGTCCACCTCTGTGAACATCAAATTTGGTATAACATTATTTATTTACATCAGTTTTTTGTTAAACAAAAATTGGTGTAAAAATATGCATAGCATCTTTTGTTTTGTGTAAAAAACGATAAATTACTGTTCGCAATGAAAATCAGCTATTTTATTACAGGTGATATCTCCATTAAGTACTTACTCGTTTAGTTTAGAATAAATAGTTGTTTGTTCTGGTTATTGACGACCCCTTCTCGTGGCGAGTTGGTTATCAAACTTTAGTTTGTGATTCCAACGTCACGTGATCGAGTCATCTCGTCATCAGTACCATGAAATAGGTATTCTAAAATACCTTCTTTTTGCGTTGTTGGTTTTCAAGGTTTTCGGTACTTGTTTGGAGGCATTGTGTGAGGAATTTATGAGTAAGATCTTCATCATGGTGACGATGTCAGATTTCCGTCCATACGACAACAAAATTTCTCTTCGGAGTCGAAGAAAGCATTCTCTGATCTTTTTATGGAAAAATAAATAAATAAATGTTGAGAGTGGGATTTGAACCCACGCCCTTTCGGACCAGAACCTTAATCTGGCGCCTTAGACCAACTCGGCCATCTCAACATGTTGGGACCATGTTTATAAATTAAATATCAAAAGTGATCAAATGGTTAAAAAAAATAGAATAATCATATTTAACATATTAATATCGAATATTTTAGAGATCTGAAAGAAGAATAAACAGTTGACGTGTCAATCCAACCTAGTTGTTCTGACTCGTTCTAAAATTTCCAGTCTGACCCAATAATTTTGACGATAACAAGAAAACGAAAAGATATGAAACATCTCAGACTAACAATACCAGATTTTGTACGTTTAAAAACGCATCTGATGGAGGAGGTATCCGGTTCTTATATGATGATCTTTGTTCCCTTCCCCACCTACGTTGGTTCTTACAATCCACCCCCTTGGGAGCCAAACGCCCTCATTGGCACACCAGTCTAATTCTCGGCTCTCGTCATCTCTAACATCTTAGGGGTTGTTTGTTTACCTCTTAATAGTTTCATTAAGAGGCAATCTCTGAATCGTTAAGAGGTAAATCTTGTTTGGCAAAAAAAATCCGTCTTTTAATGGTTCTAAAACCCTCCGAATGATTTTGTATCATGTAACTCTCTTAACCATTAAGAGCCCTGATTTCATTGTACACAATTACCAAATAATTATATTTCATTTTGCACTATATCATGAGAGTCTCTTAATCATTTTGACCACCTAATTATTCTGCACCAAACCATTCAGCAATTGCCAAACAGCCTCTTAGGCTAATCGTACCAGATGTTGTCTATACCTGGGCTTACGGTTTTAAAACGTTTATGATAAATGAGGCATTCAGTCCCTTATAAGGTAACATTTGTTCCCCTCCCCAACTAATATGAGACCTTACAATAATGATTTCATTAAAATTACAGATAAATAATTTATATTCAAAAACAACATTAATTCTTGAAATAAACTTTAGTACATAAACTTGTTCGTGACACGACCACTACCACTCTTCAAGGCTAAGGATGGTGATTTGCCTCGATCCGGTGGGAAACCCGTGTCACCCGACCCAAACGGGGACGAGGATTTCCGGCTAAAACGGGTCCTGGGACCGGGGATCCCCAGTAGACTCAAACCGGGGTTGGGGCCGGGGACGGAGTATTGTACCCCCCACCTGCTCCATACCCGGTATACAAATATTCATTTAATAATATTTGGGCTTTGGAAATTCTTGTAGTGGGCCTCTGTTGCTGACTTGCTATTGGACTTCAAATAATAAGAAATTGAAAGGAACTTTAGTTGTCTCTTAAAAGTTTACTAAAAGGTTATTTATACTATATTATAAAGCATTTGATAAAAACTCTTAAAAACAATTTTTATGCATGAAGTACTATTTATTGATACACATTACTTAAAATTCAAGATTACAAACAAATTGTACATAAGTACAACTTATTAAAGCTCCATATTTGAATTTGTGTAACTAACTGCAGATAAACATAATCAAATACATGATAAACATCTCATTTTAAAATATAAAAATATAAAGTATAATAAGGATAATCATTGAGTTCTAACAAGAATGTTTAATTATTATCTTTATAAAAGTTTATATTATTAAACCAAAAATAAATTAGTTTGTTATTAATCTTAAATTAAATTACAATAAAAAAGTTGAATTACAGAAATTACACAAAAGAACGAAAGCTTTTAAATAGTTAGTTTGATATTAATTTTGATATATATTTTTTTCAAATTTTTATGATATTTTAAAATATTTATTTTATTCAAAAATAAAAAATGTTATCATTTTTTCAAAAACCACATAAAACCGTATTATAAAATCGATGAAGACAGAGAATAAAACAAAACATTAAAATCAAGATGTATCTCGCTGCATTACACAAGTACCTTTTCTAGTAACCTTTTAGTGTGTTTTTGTTGTGCTTTTTTATTTAACTTGCAATTTCGCAATTTGTCTAAATTGCTCATTTTTGCTAGATGTAGTATCCTTATTTATTTTTGCAAGAACGTTTATTTGAAAGATCACTTCAAGATATGTCCTAGTTGGGGATCGGGGCTTGACCAGGGTTTGACCAGGAATTAAACCGGGGATGGGATGTTAATTCTCGTACCCGTCGGGGATTGGGGCCGGGGACTGTTACTAAAAACCGGGGCCCAGGGATTTCAAAGCCCACCGCATTGCCATGCTTATTCAAGACTCAACGAAAGCTTTTAACGTACCATTTCTTTTATTAACAGCCTATAAATGGTTTTTAAATTGTCGACTCATAGAACACATTTCAGATAATTTCAAAATATATCTGAGCCAAACAAAATCATACAATCATGTTAAATATCTGACTTTTATCGGATAATTATAATTAAATCAGATGGTTTTCTACATATCCCGATCTTGAATCAGATGTAAACTTGATCTTGTGCAATCCATATTAGTAATAGCATGATGACACGTGTCATGTGAAATAGGCCCACAAAATCATTGACATTTTTCTCTCGTTTACAAATGATGAGATGTGCCAAAGAGGTGGGGTTGTTTAAACCCCTTTTATTGTCATGTGCCAATTACTACATAAACAAAAAGATATATATATATATATATATATATATATATATATATATATACACTTGTGATCATGTGAGATCAAAGGTTTTTCGTGAGATTCGTAAGACCAATTCTYAATCCTTAGATTAGATCTACAATCTGAACATTCATAATCACAAAATTGTCACTGTAAAACTTTAGACCATTAGATCATTAGCTTATAAGGTTGATTAATAAACATAAATTGATCTTACGAATCTCATGAAAAACCCTTAGTCTCACATGATCGCAAGTAAAGAGAGAGAGAGAGAGTGAGTGTAAGTGTGTGTTAGATGTGGTGGTGTCAAGTCACACCAATTACAGAGTGAACTAAAAAAGTTGAAATAATGGGTTTGTGATAGATTTTGGTGGAAAGATGCTTCCCTTTTTTGATTGGTTGGTTCACATATTATTCTTTCCCTCTAAAATTCATACAAAACATTTTAAATCAAAATTAAAACTGGTTTATTATTTATTTATACATTTTAAATTCTAAATTAATTCAAGTTTAAATAATTATCTATTTTTTAATTAATAAATATTTACTTTTTTTTGTAAATATTTGAATACAATAAGGACAAGTTACATTCTTGACCAATTTTCGTGGGTTTCTGGACCTGCTTACGTGTACCGACTAATTCTCTGGACGACTACGAATGGTCTGGAGTCATCGCAGGTGAACCTCCATGACCATACGGGCTTTGTTAGCGCCTTGATTTGAACCTGGGGTAAATAAGATTTTTCAGTACATGCGTCGAGACTTAACCTGTACGTCATAACCCAAGTGGGCAATCCTTTAAATATCATGGTGAAAGTTGTTGGTATTTTATTAAGTTTTTTTTTTATTCATAGTTGATGTGAAAAACAAGTTGTCACAGAAGTGATACTGGTGTTCACCCGTCAATTTTAATTTGTATATTTGAAAACCTTAGTAGATTAATGTGTGTATTTTTGGCTGAACGGTTAATTTCTAAAAAATCTGGTGTTCTCGGGTGTGATTTAATTGTCATTTAGTCCCAATATTTCCACAAGTGGCGGAAGTGCCACTTGCAGATCTTTATCTAATTTACAGATTTGATCCTTGCATTTGCAGACCATGTTCATAAACCCTATTTTTACATTTTGATCTGTTTGCTAATTGAGGAGGTGTTACTTGCAGAGGTAGTGATATATTTTAAATAAGGGTTAAGATGAAAAATGTAATAAATGATACCATTAATCACGTTTAATTGATCTGGTACTTCTTATCAGTGTTGATCTAGTGGAACTTTTCAATTATGATTGATCCAAGGATGTAGAATACTTATTACCCATCTCACCATAAGTCTATGATTCTTATTCTCACCGAAACTCAACCATAATCTATAAACTACTATAAACAAGTATTTAAGAGCATTTGCAACATCTACCCTACATTTTTTTTAAATAAAGCAAAAAAATTTGAAATTTCAAAAAAAGTTATATTCAGTTCCCACAGTTTTTCCATTTTAAATATTAAAATATTAATTATATTAATAAAATATTATATTTTTTTCTTTTAAACAATCAATTCTCAAAAAAAATGTTATATAATAAAAATATTTTTCTTATAGGGTTGAGTTCACGTGAGACCAGATTGTTTTCGTGAGACCCGTGAGACTACTTTTTTATATTTGAAACTTTATAGTAAAACTTCACGAAAACATGTTAGTCTCACATGATCTCTCCCCCCCCCTCTCTCTCTCTCTCTCTCTCTCTCTCTATATATATATATATATATAGAGAGAGAGAGAGAGAGAGGGGAGCGATCAAATGAAAACCACTCCAATTTGTAAAAACTACTCTCATCCGTCTTAATCTTATGAAATTTTTTCATGATTATTTAATCTTATGAAATTGTTTCATATAATACTTTTTTTTGATGAAGTTGTTTCATATATGGTTATAAAATTGTTTCATATACTACTTAATGAAACTTTAATGAAATTGTTTCATGTATTTCTCTAAAATTAAAATAATGAAGATGATAATATCCATGATTAACATCTTCCACAATAAAAATGATTAATCAACCTCTCATAATT
>NC_037544.1:36330855-36338916 GCF_001531365.2 Cynara cardunculus var. scolymus | reverse complement strand
TAAGAGTTTTTGTCAAATGATTTATAATATAGATTATTATTTTTATACATAATTTAATTTAAGTTTAATAATAAAACAATTTATTTTTGGTTTAATATTATAAATTTTATAAAGATAATAATTAAGTATTATGTTAGAACTCAATGATTTCGTGAGACATGTGAGACCACGTTTTTACACTTCAAACTTCACAAGAAAACGTTGTGAAGTTAAAAAAAATTGGACATTCACTGCAAAAACACTGTGAATGTTACCTACACAACGTTTTGCTGTGAAGTTTCAAGTATAAAAAAATGGTTTTATAAGTCTCACGAAAACAAGTTGGTCTCACGTGATCCTACGTCTCATGTATCAACTATTAATATATAAAAAAAAAATTGAGTTGATCTAAAACTCTGTAACGAAAAAATTTGATATAAATATCTTCACCATATCATAGGCATTTAATACATAATGTTTTAATATTTTTAAAATTTAAGTTTATAACTTATTATTATATAGGGTTTTTCACCAAAATAACCAAAAAATACCTAATATATTAGCAAAATAGCCATTTTTCATGTTTTACCAAAATGACCACACGGATCGCCCCCAGGGGAATTGTTGACCATTTGGGGGCGATCCAGCCCTCTTCGACAAAAAAAAGTACATAAAAATATTTTAAATTGATTTGTGACGCCTACATGTATCTGATTTAGAAGACAAACCATCTGGTCAAATCAGATATATCAAAAATATCTGGTTTGTCCCCCAAATCAAATACATGTAGGTCCCACAAAACAATTTAAAATTTTTTTTCTGTACTTTTTTTGGTCAAAGATGGTTGGATCGCTCCCAAATGGTCAACATGCCCCCCGGTGGCTATCCGTGTAGTTATTTTGATAAAACATGAAAAATGACTATTTTATTAATATATTAAGTATTTTTTGGTCATTTTGGTGAGAACCCCTCTTATATATGTATAGGTTCTAAAAGCTTCGTGCTTGAACCCCATTGTAAGCAGTTAACTCTAATTTATATAGCAGAACAGTCCATTAATTTCATATTATTCTTTTAATTAAGCGTTCGATTATTTTTCATTTTTTGAATTATAAACAAGGTCCAAAATGGTGTGACGGCAAAGTCAAGTTTCAAGTCTTACGCACCACGGAAAGGATGAGACGTTTTTCAAGGCGGGAAATTCGTATGTCATATATAAAATTATATATTTACATATATTTTTTTCATATAATATCTAATCAGATAATGATATTAAAAACTGTACATTCATATTAAAAAAAGAAAAATATATAGATTATTATTATAAAATAGTTTTTGATTAAATATTTAAAATAGAACTTATAAAAGTAATTTTACAACTTTATTTTAATCGTGAGTCCATAACGTTTATGAATTTATGAAACTGTGGGTGATGTGATTAGATAAATCTATAAGAGTGTAAATCAAAAGTTAAAAGTGTAAATATATATATATATATATATATATATATAAATGAACTAAAAAAATTATTTTTTGAAATTAAATTACGTCTTATAAAAACAGTATGAAGCATATCGTAATGACAGAGACGCGTCTTGCGTCTTTTTGAACACTGATTATAATACAACTTAGATTGTGACGCACCGGTTAAGTCTCAGAGGATGTAGTGGAAAACCCCATCTACCTCGAATACGAATCTTAATACTGTCAAAACCCTTGTGACCACAGAGTTTCATCTGCAATCACTCCAAGCCATTTGTCACGACCTGAAAATTAGTTGAAATCCAAAAGGAACTCGAGTTTTTGGCGCCCCTTTTTTACCATTAGCAAGAACTTGTTTCGGGAATCTCCGGAGCTAATACGTTCCACTTATTGAACAGGAGTTCATTCTCCGGGCAACTCCGTTTAACCAGTGGATTCCTTTCAACTTCAAGTTTACCTATTACAATACCGGAATGAATATAATCTCCACCGGATAATTTGTTCGTGGTAAAAACAAGATATACTTGGACCAGAAAAACCTGTGCTCAAAAATATTTTCTTTTTGAACACAGGTTTTAACAGTAAAAAAACTAAAATGGATTCAAATAGGGTTTTCTGTAACGTACAAATAGGAGCTAATAAAATAAAATGGTTTAAAAACAGATAAGTTACCCAAAAAGTAAGATGGCCAATTACATACATCCACAACATACTCCAACTTTGAATCCCACCAAATGTGGTCAAAGTCAAAGGAGAAAACAAAAAAGATGATGAGAAAGTTAATTAAATAATTAATTAATTAATTAATTAAATAATAAATGTTGCTCAGCTTCAAAAAAACCCTTAAACCAATTATGTTGCATAGATTAGGGGGAAAAATAATCAGTAATTTTTAGCTATTATTTATTTTCAGAAAATTAATAAACATATTTTTTTTTTATTACTAGAAGGGTACTCGTATAATACAGCGAGATAAATCTTGATTTTAATGTTTTGGTTTTTTTTTTTTGTCTCAGTTGATGTTATAAGACAGTTTTATGTGGTTTTAAGAAAACGATAATGTTTTTATTTTTGAATAGAAATATAAATATGAAGATATATCATTAAAAATGAAAAAAAAAATTGACATTAATACCAAACTAACTATTTAAAATTTCTCGTCTTTTTGTGTATTCTTTAATTCGTTTTTTTTGTTTTTGGTTTAATAATATAATTTTTATAAAGATAATAATTAAGTATTTGTTAGAACATAATGATCATCCTAATTATATTTTAGATTTTTTATATTTAAAATGAGATGTTTATCATCTATTTGATTATGTTTATCTACAGTTAGTTACACGAATTCAAACATGAAGCTTTAATTAGTTGTATTTGGCACAATTTACTTGTAATATTGAATTTTAAGTAATATGCATAAATAAACAGTACTTTATGCATAAAAAAAGATTTTTAAGAGTTTTTGTCAAATGCTTTATAATATAGTATAGATAATATATTTATAATTTATGAGAACAATTCAAAAAAAATTATAAAAACTTAAATATGTTGTTAAATTATGGTAAATTATATGAAAAAGTAACATGTTTTTACTTGATTTATATTTTGGGTAACGTAGTTTTAAAACTTTCATTTTGGTACCTAAGATGTAAAGTATTATGCTAATGTGACGAGTGATGTGATATCGAGCTCAGTATTGTTTTAACTTGATTTCTATTTTGGGTAACGTAATTTTAAAACTTCCATTTTGGTAACTAAGATGTTAAGTATCATGTTGATGTGACGAGTAATGTGATATCGAGCTCCGTATTATTTGCTATCCAACACAATTTCATTTCATCACTCGCCACATCAGCATGGTAGTCGGTTAATGCTTCAACCGAGTACTTAAATGTTTAAAACTTTACATCTTAGATACCAAAATAAAAGTTTTAAAAATACATTACTCAAAATATGAATCAAGTTAAAGTACGTTACTTTTTCATTTAATTTGCCCTTAAATTATCTACTTTAAGTGTTGCAATTGAATGCTTTATAGGATACAGCTTTATAGGACCAAATGATAAAACTTTTTATCTAAGAGTGTTGCAATAAGTTTATATGACGTTTTTGAACGTTTTAATAAGTTATTTATGACATTTTTATAAAAAAAAAAGAACGTTATATTAACTATTTATATGACGTTATTTGAAAAATGTCATAATAAAAAAAACATGTGATATAAAACAACTAATAGGACATTTTATTTTGAAATTTTCTTTAAATCTTCTTAAGTCACTCAAAAGCGTCATATAAACTTATTATAACATTTTTAGATAAAACGCTTTACTGTTTAGTTTACTATAAAGTGTTCTATTATGTCACTTAAACATTATTGGTGTTCTGTAACCCCTTATTTTATCAGTGTTATAACTGTTGGTGTATATCTAATATTATTTTTGTCTTAATAAATTAAATGTTCAAAATTTCAAAAATTGTCGAATAATAATTGAGGATATCAGTATTTCCACATACTTCGGTGAAGACCCAATTTGACTTATTTAGCTGTCAAGTCATACTTCGGTGAAGACCCAATTTGACTTATTTAGCTGTCAAATCTTTTCTTACGCTTCATACTTTAAGTGTACGTGAAAATAGAGTTAAAAACGACTTGCACGTCGTTTATCAACTGCTTACCAGGTTAGTACTTACTGGGTGGCAGTTATCTTCTGGGTGAATATAACAAAGACTTAGAATCTTACCAAGTAAAAGATAAAGCAAAGATTGAGAATTTTACTTGGTAAGCGAGTGATAAAACATTTAGCGGTAAACTTTTACCAGGTAAAAAACTTTTACCAGCAATCAATTTTGATGACAAAAAAATGTTACCCAATAAGATAAGTGAGAGTGATGGTTTTGTCGGTAGACATTTACCCAATAAGTGTTTAGTAAACGACCTCTTTAATCAACCAAAGTCGGACACCATAGCAACAAAAAAAGTTAAATACCCAAAATACCCCTTAATTAAAAAATAAACAAACTTTTGAATTGATGATTAGTCTCAATGTATTCTAGATGAATGAGAATTTTCTTTGAATGCTTTTGTCACACTTTGTAATTGAATGGTAAAAGAATTAGTATTTTTTTAATATATTTGTTTTTTTAGTATATAATATTTATATACGGCAAATAAAACAAATAAACTTACACACCCTCCTCACCCTCATCTTTGGTGAGGTTTGAATTCATGATCTTCTAAGAAGTCAAAGACTTACATACCGCTAGACCAAAGACCCTTTGGTAATATATTCTTGTTTTTGGAAGGCAGTATATTATCAAAAACAAAATCAATACAATACAGTATATTAACTCGAAAAAATATAGTGATGTACAGTTATTAAGTATGAAATGGAGTGCTTTGATTAAAATAAGAAAATATGTAAAGGATTAGTTTTCAGATACTATAAAATATTTCAGCTTCATTATGTTTATCTATTTACAACAGTTTTTGGACTAGGTTATAACCTATGGATCAGTACGGGGGGTTTTAATTATTTAGGGGCCGTTTACTAAAAAATTTCTCATCGGATGAACATGAGAAGGACCAAGAATCTTACTGGGTAAGAGCGACGAGAAGGATGAAGAGTCTTACCCGGTAAGTGAGGATGACGACTCTTACCCAGGTAAGCGTTTACCCAGTAAATTGTTGTATTCTATATGTTTTGATGTACTAAAATCTTGTGCATCAAAATAAATTATAGTGTTGACTCATATCGATAAGCGCTTATTGAGTAAGCATTTGGGTAAAAGGTCCCTTAAGATGAGTGCTCATATTTTGTATGAGATGACCATGACATCTATTGTTACTATTAGTCCATCTTTGTTGAATCAGATATTTTCATTTAATATGGTTTATACTGAGGGCAAAATAGTCAGTTGTTAAATAAAAAGAATATGTGTATCTATAAACAGATAATATGTTATAATTTTTTAATAGTATGAAAATATAATACGTTATAATTTATTTAGCAGTTATATTCATTTTCTATTTATAGACGGTCCCAAAGCATCGTTTTTGACAAGATATCTAGACCTTATAGATGTCCAAATTGAGACTAATTGGGATTAGTAAGGACCGGTTATGTCCTGATAGTTCGGTACCTGTTACAAACTTTATGAAATTTCAAGGTCAAACCCGTCACGGCCAAAGATCAGCTACGTATATGACTGATTTTTAATCTTTGTCATTAATTACAATACAAATTTTCAAGTTTTTTTACAAAGATTTTTAATATAACTCAGGTAAAAAAATGAATTGTTTGAAGTCTATTTCAATATTAAGTTTCAAAAATCATAACGAAAAAAAATCAGTAACAAGTTTTTATGTAGAAAGATTTTAAAACAAATTGGGTCAGGCTCGAGACAGGATTTGAGATGGGCCCACTGGGACCATGTCCGGGACCGGATACTGGGTCTTGACCTAAGATTTTTGAGCCAGACCGACTGATCCGACTTCAAGAAAACCGATTTAATTTTAAATTAACATATATAATAATTTACTGAAAGAAAACGCTGAAAATTAGGTTTCATCTCTATCTACGATGTTTTTGTTGAAATGCCACGTCTATTTTCTGGAAGAAATTTATCCAGTTTGTACGTTGGATATAAAACCCAGAAAAATTCCTAAGTGGTAGTATCATTTAACTTCAAAAAATAAATAAATCTACAGAATTTTTTTAGTTTAGTTTTATAAAATATAAGGGCGCACTTCCCTAAAAGATTTTCCACTGAGTCGGACCGTCGGGACGATGAAGTGGGAGCACGTGCACCTCCTGCTCTCTATGTAGGTCCGTCTCTGACTGTGTATGTGTTTATATATGTATTATATATGGTTTGCAGTATGTATGTATGTATGTATGTATGTATGTATGTATGTATGTATGTATGTATGTATGTATGTATGTATGTATGGGATCTCTTTTGAGAACCCATGAAATTATGATAACCTTGTGAACTTGTGCATTATGTGTTATTTTATGTGATTTTTTTCCATCTAAGACTAGAATTTGGAATATCGATTAACATATATTTGTTTCACATGTACTTGGTTCATAATATGAAACTTTTTGGAGTGTTTGTGGAACACAAAATACACATAAAAAAGTTTCACACTATGAATTGAGTACATGTGAAGCAAACACATTGTGAAACAAATATATGTTAAATCAATACATAAATTACTACGTCTAGATAGAAAAGAATCATATGAAGTAACACATGCCGTACAAGTTCTCAAGGTTATCACAATTTTATGGGTTCTCGAATGATTAAACCTCTATGTGTGTGTATGCGTATATATATTATCTTATATTGCCACTGTTAAAAAAATACATACAAACGATTGTTACTATGATACCCAAGATACATAGAATATGCACACTGTGATACCCATCGTATACACGTTGTGATACCTATTGTATACATATTGATGCCCACTGTAATATTCCTTGTTTACATAGTTTTCACAACCCTAAATATTAATTTTGGTAATACGAAATGGGAATATGGAAAGCAAGAGATAGATGTTAAATATGGGGGGAGAGAGAGTTGTGAAATAATTAAATTAAATACAAAATAGGAATATCAAATTACTAATTTACTTTTTTACTTTGTTTTAAGAAATAACATTAATTATCTTAAGTAATTGGCTCACAGTAGATCTCACCTTTAATTAGGCCCATATATATATATATATATATATATATATAGAGAGAGAGAGAGAGAGAAAGAGAGAAGTTGGTTATTATACAACTCTTGACATTTGTACAACCAATACAACCCAATCTCAACCGCATCCATTTCATTTGATTAATATGTGATTTCATAGAAGTTTTTATTGTTTCCTAATATAAGGTATTGATCATAATTAATGAACTATATTCATCTTACATAAATATTCAAATCATAATAAATGAACTCTCATCATTTTCATAAATATCTCAATATATTGGGTTGCATTGATTGTACAAATGCGATGGGTTGTATTTGAAACAAACTATTTCTCTCTCTCTCTCTCTCTCTCTATATATATATATATATATATATATATATAGATTTTATATATACTAGAAAGGTACTCACGCAATGCAGCGAAACATATCTCGATTTCAAAATTTCATTTTATTTTTTTGGTCTTTGTCAATGTTATAATACGAATTTATGTAATTTTGAGCAAACAATAATGTTTTTTAATGAAATATAAATTTAAAAATATTATATATATATATATATATATTTCTCATTTTTTTGGTGTAATTTCTTTAATTCAAATTTTTTAGTAATAATTTAATTTAGGTTTAATGACGAAATAATTTTTTTTAGTTTAAAAATACAATTTTTATAAAAATAATAACTAAGTATTCCGTTACAACTCAATAATTGTCCTAATTATATTTTAGATGTATTTAAAATGAGAATTTTATTCTTTATTTGATTATATTTATTTACAGTTAGTTACACCAATTCAAATATAAAACTTAATAAATTGTACTTATGCGTAATTTACTTAAATCTTAAATTTTTATCAAATGTTTTATAATACAATATATATATATATATATA
>NC_037544.1:36321197-36330755 GCF_001531365.2 Cynara cardunculus var. scolymus | reverse complement strand
TATATATGTGGGATATTTTAGTGTCTATGCTCTTCGCTTAATGTATTTTTATATAATAATATGCTCAAATGTTATACTTTTGTATAACTATATTTAACTTTTTATTTTCCATAACATTTCCACATTATTCATCCACAAAACCCCCTCTCCACATAACCTCATGGTTTTCTTCCCTCTCCGACAGATATCTTCATATTTATCTTTACGTCTCCTTTCTCTTTATTCATTCTGTGTTTTTGTTTTGGCCTCGTGTGATGGTCAATGTAATGAAATACTGGTTTTTTGGTTGTTTTCTATGATATTTATCAGATAATGATTAGTGCAAGCTTCATACATACCCAGTTGTGTTCAATGCATGCTTGATACCTGCTCAATGATGATGATAGCGGTGACGATGACGACAATAGCGACTTAGATCAAAATGAGTTGTTACAATCAGAGTAACCAGTACCCTATAGCAATTTTAACCTATATGATGCGACACATAACTATACTTTTCTTTGGTTGTACGTAGACATGCTAAAGATCGTAAAGAGAACTTCTTACATTACAACAGTATGAAAATCTCGTAAGATAAAATGAACCAAAACTACGATGGATCGTGTGAAAGGAAAAAAAAGGGTATTAATACGTTGAAACCACTGTTGAGCAAATGTCGAACAGATCGAGTACCACTGTTATCAAAATATCTACCGAATCCAAATGGCTTTGATAGTGTCGGGTCTACTCATCTTGAACATCAGTTACTACTTCATAACGATATCGAGGCATATATTTGTGGGTTTTTTATATACAAAACTTTTCGTAAGACTGAACGAGATAGATAGTTTTCTAATAAAAAAGACATTGAAGCATATTTTTGATATATAAAACTCCATCAAGCATAAAATTCAAATTCCTTTATAAAAACGCCAAAGTGGAGCCCACACCCATCAAAATATCCTAGCGGCCACGCAATCACACACACTTGCCACAAGTGGTCCTGTCATAAAAATAAAAAATATTTTTAATTTTATTTTTTAATTAAAGGTCATATTAATTTTTTATTATAAATTATGGTACTGCTATTTTAATTTTTTTGGGTGCGTTTGGTATGCAGATTACATGAGACGGAACGAGACAAAAAAAAAAAGTCTCATGTTTGGTATATCCAGGGCCGGTTCTAAGATTTTTGATGCCCTGTGCGAAAATAATAAAAAATGCCCCTAAGTCTTTTTTTTAAGCCAATGAAACAACGAAACATTCGATTTTTTAAAGAGTTTAGAACATATTCAAACTAAGTTTATCATCTTCATGTTGATTTTTATTAATTATAATAAAAAATACAATTAGGGGGGGAATAAAAACCAAAAAAAAATACAAAATATAGAATGATAAAAGGATAAATCCTGGATTAAGATTATGTTTCCTTCTTTTCCAGTTTTACCATTTTCAAATTGAAATTAGCAAAATAGAAACTTTATTTCAATATATGAGACTTAAAAGATAAGGAAAACTATTAATTTTTAACTAAAATAGTAAATTACATCCAAATTACTGTCATATTAAGTAAAAAGTAAAACTCGAATGTTATAGGTCAATAACTAAAGGCTAAGAACCTATCTGTTTAGCAGCTTAATAAGCTTAAAACTTATTCGCTCAACTATGCATGACTGTTTCGTAGTGGCTTAATGATATAGAAAGTGACTTATCCGGTAAGCTTCTAGGGGAAACTTTATATAGAAAGTCAAGTTTTTCTTCCCAAACACGTCCCTTCCAACTAAAAACACGCTCCTTACATATGTTAAAAAACTCTCCCAAACAAAAACTTTTCCAACTTATACAAATAGATGAATTCATACAGATAACTTTATAGTTAAAACTCAGTTGCCCAATTCCCAAACTATTAAACCCAAAACTAGTAATAGATGACAACTTGATGTCCCTTTAGGCTTTGATGCTCTGTACGGCCGCACGGGCTGCACGTGGCCAGGGCCGGCCCTGGGTATATCATGGAAAAAAACATAGGATAAAGTAGGACATACAATTTAGTACTGTCCAGTCCAGTTTTGATGATTTAAGATTTATTTAGGACAATCTGGTCATTTTAAAAGTTTTGTCCAGTCCTGTTTTAGTCGTACCAAACGTAAGACAGACAATTTTGTACTATCCAGTCCGGTCTTGTCATATCCAGTATGCGTACCAAACGATACCTTAAGGATCAAATGAGATATTTAATTATTAAAAATGGAAGAAAAAAATTAGTTCAATTTGTAAAAAAAACTTTTAAACTAGGGGTGTGCACTGGGCGGGACAGACGGGTTCGGGTGGGAAAATGAAAAACCCGATCGAATTTTGGATATGAAAAGCAAGCCCTGATTTTTGGATTTTGGATTTCGGATTGCTGCGGGTTCGGGTTCAGTTATAATGCAGAATTTATATATATCCAATTGATTTTGACGATGAATTCAATTGATTTAGAGGATTGATAAATTGATAGTATGCTTAGAAATTAGATAAAAACATAATCGACTAAGGAGCCGTTTACCAAACGTTTACTTGGGTAAGTGAACACCAAGTCATATTACCTTATCGGATTATTATGGTAAGAACCTAGAATCTTACCCGCTAAGAGCGAGCCAAGAACCAAAAGTCTTACCCGGTAAGTGAGAGCGACGATTCTTACCACGGTAAGCGTTTACGGGGTAAATTGTTGCATATGATACCGTTTTTGTGGACTAATATCTTAACTGAGAAGTAAATAATAGTGTTAAATTTTACCGTTAAGCACTTATCAGGTAGGTGATTGGTAAACGACCCCTAAGATATTTATAATTTTCAAAAAATAAGTAAATAAATAAGTATATTTATATATATTTCGGAGTTTCGGACATATCGGTGGCCAAAAATCAAACCCAACCTGAACTCAAATTTTCCCGGAAAAGTCGATTTTCGGATTTTGGGGTATTCTGGTTTTACATAAATACCTTATTTTTGACTCGGGTTGGGTTCTAATTTTGGATAATTCGGGTTTTGCACACGCATATTTCAAATAATCAGTATCTGGAGATATCAGTACAACTCGGTTTTTCTGATGCTAATCAAAAGTAGATAGTTTGCCATAATATTTGACATATATGAATAATTTATACTTCAAAAAGTATAAAAAATCATTATAAGAGCATGTTCAATAGTTTATACTGAATTCCTCTAAAACAGATAGAAAAAAGGTTAGAATAGAGAAAAAAAATTAACAGTTAGCTTCAACAGTTTCTTCATTCTGTAGATTTTAATATTAATTATATTACTAAAATATTTAATTTTGAGAACAAAATCACCATCCTATTTTCTCTTTTTTGGAAAAGCTATTGTAGTGCAAAAACTAAATGGTAGATTGCATGAAAAAATAACATACTTTAACTTTATTCCTATTTTGTATAACGCATTTTCAAAACTTTCATTTTGGTACCTAAGGTTTAAAGTTTTAAACGTTTAAGTACCCGGATAATCGGTTAAAGCATTAACCGGTTATCATGCTGATGTGGTATCTAACTCAGTATTATTTGCAGATGTGATTAGTGACATTAATTTTTTAATCTGAAATTACTCTTCAACCGGTTACCCGAGTACTTAACTGTTTAAAACTTTACATCTTAGGTATCAAAACGGAAGTTTTGAAAAGTACGTTACCCCAAAATATGAATTAAGTTAAAATTACATAATTTTTTCATTCAATTTGCCCAAAACTAAAAAGCTCTACGGTAGGGTTTTGTTTGTGGGATCAGATTGGATTGAAATTTGAGAAAATTGGAACCGAATTTCATACAAATATCACGTTCGGTTTAAAAGATTTCTTGAATTTAAAATCCTAAGATTTCATTGAAATTCCACAAACATAAAATTTTGAAATCTCATGGGAGTGATTTGTATACTTGTTATGTTAAGATTGTAATTATTTTTATAAATTATTAATTAAAAATTAAATCCTACAAACCAAACACGAGAAAAATTCCAAATCTAAATCCAAATCCCTTCAATTCCAAATCTTTTGTAGGATTTGGGATTGGAGTGATTTGGATTTGGAATGATTTAGAATCTTTGGTGTGTTTGTTTTGTAAGATTTCAAATAGAATTAAATTCCATTATTTATAAAAACAAATTACAGATATTTAAATAATCTTCTTATTAATTACATATTACAAAACCAGTGTTTTTAACATATTTTTTCTAAAACACTGGTATTTACAAATCCCATGAAATACCTATTCCCCTACGGGATTTTGAAATCCTATGTTTGTAGGATTTCAAATATATAAAATATTTCAACCGGAATATGGAATTTCACACTAATTCAATTACAAATCCCTCCAAATCCATTCCAACCATATAAACCAAACAAGACCTAAGGGGGTGTTTGGTTAGATATAGTAGACAGTAATCAATCAGAATGAAAAATAAAAGAAACAGTTTGGTTTTATACAATATAATGGCTTCATTTCCCTAGAAGCCTAAATTTTGATTCCAGATTAAAATGGGGGGAATGAAAATTCATTCATTTTCATTTCTGTTCTCATGTTTATTTCTCTGACTGAACCAAACACCCCCTAATTTTTTTTTCTTCATTTTATAGAAGTAGTAGGAGATACTGTTTGGTTCATGCTGGGGGATGAAAATGAAAAATGACAGGAAATGAATTTTCATTCCCCACAATTTAATCTGGAATGAAAATTTGAGCTTCTGAGGAAATGTGCCCATTATATTATATAAGACCAAACAGTTTCCTTTATTTTCATTCTCATTGATTACTGCTTAATACCTCTAACCAAACACCCCCTAGATGTACGTAACAGTAGATGTGGTTTCATTTATATATCCATCCATTAATACAAACCAACATCAACCGTTCATCTAGTTTAATAAATATCCAATCCAATTAATATCTCGATTGTTTACTAATATAAAATATTGATCATAAATAAATGAACTTTGATAATTTTTCATAAATATTCAAATCATAATAAATAAACTCCGATCATTTTTATACATATCTTAATTAATTGATTTATATGGTTTATATAACAGTAGACTAGGGATCACGTAAGACCAACATGTTTCCTTGAGACCATTTTTTCACACTTGAAACTTCACAGCAAAACGTTATATATGTTTGACTTTTTTTTACCTTCGCAACATTTTGCTGTGAAATTCAAGTATAAAAAAGTGATCTTATGAAAACAGATTGCTTTCACGTGAACCCAACCCTATGATAATATACTTGAATTTTGCAATTTAATTGGTAAAGTATATTATATAACGGCCCAAAAAAGAAAGTGGTCCCTTCATATATTAACATCGTGATTCATCATCGAATCAAATTTGTGAAATCAATCACAGATACTAACACACACACTCATCGTCTCTGATTGGTTTCTGGTTCATATCATCAAGCGACTGGAATTGAAGAACAAATTCAGCTGATCAATTCGATTCGTTATGTTCATGAAATCATGGAATCTAACGAAGTAATCGCACCTTTCGTTATGAAGACGTATCAGATGGTCAACGATTCTTCTTTGGATAATCTAATCCGGTGGGGAACCTCCAACAATAGCTTCATCGTCGTTGATTCTTTAGATTTCTCTCAACGCCTCTTACCTGCTTACTTCAAACACAATAATTTCTCAAGCTTCATTCGCCAACTCAATACTTACGTAAGCGATTTGAATTTGATTTTGTTCGTATTTGATTTCTGTGTGTGTGTGTGTGTGTGTTTTAGGAAAATTGATTTGTGGTGTTTATGTGTAGGGATTCAGAAAAGTGGATCCAGATCGATGGGAGTTTGCGAACGAATGGTTTTTAAGAGGACAGGTGCATTTACTGAAGAACATTGAAAGGAAGAGGCAAGTTAATAGCAGTAGGGGGAAATATACAGCGAATTCGCGAGGGGATGATGAAGGTGAAGAGGAGATGGTTATGGAGATTGCGAGGTTAAAACAGGAACAGAAGGCACTAGAAGAGGAGCTCATCGGAATGAACAAACGACTCGAGGCGACGGAGCGACGGCCGGAGCAAATGATGGCGTTACTTTGTAAAGTAGCTGAAGATCCAGAGATTTTGCCACGTATGATGCTCGAGAAGGTTCAGCGATCTAAACGGCTGGTGGATAAAAAGAGACAACGGCGGTTAATCACTCCTCCTCCGCCGTTTCCGTCGTCGTCGTCGTCGAGTTTCGAGATATCGAATTCGATTAAGCGTGAGGAGGATGAGTGTTACCAAATGGCAAAAGGAAGCATAGTTTTATCACCGGAAGGATATTGCAGTAACGAACCGTTATGGAGGTCTTCGCCGTCTCCGGTTACACCGTCGACGACGGTTTGGCCGTGGAATAAGGACACTTGTGGCCGCCTCGGCGTCGACGATGATGGTGGTGGTTTCTCCATGGAATTGGAGCCGATTAACGGAATTAACAGGTACGCATACAATACCGGTGGTGGTGGCGGCGGCGGTGGTAATACACTTTTCTTCGGCGACGGATCCGGCGATCCGGATGTTAGACCACCACCGCCGTATCCATTTTCCCTCCTCGGCGGCGGTTTATAAATTTAGTTTTATCTGTTATTTTTCAATATTTAGTAATATGAATCTATCATATTCCGTATTTTCGTATAGTTCTAAAAAAATCAACAATTAATACAAATCGGTTTGTAAACCGAATCGTATTCTTTGGCTATTTTTGCCGATTAATATGTTTTAGTTTGTCAAATGAAAATGTTTATTTTTAGGTTTTTCGAGATTTCTTGAAAATAGTAATATCATTAAAACGATCATATATATATATATATATATATATATATATATATATATACATACGGTCCCCTAGCAGACAACATCAACATCGATAATTTTATTAATAAATCGAGAAGTAATAAATTTATCATCATAAACAGAGAAAATTTTGTATGGTTCTACACAAATAGGAGATACTATGGTACGGTTGATCAATCTGGTCGTATATTTTGCTATTTTTACCAATTAAAATGATTCAATACAAGTGAAAAACGTTTGTTTTTAGGGGTTTTTTTTTTTTTATCAATTTCTTAAAACAATAATGTCTGTAACATGATAATATATATATATATATATATATATATATATAGGAGCGATCAAATGAAAACCACCATCATTTGTAAAAACCGTACAAACCACCCTCATACGTCGATTTCATTATTTAATCTTATGAAATTTTTTCATGAAATTGTTTAATCTTGCGAAATTGTTTCATATAATGCTTTTTTTGATGAATTTGTTTCATATATGGTTATGAAATTGTTTCATATAAATTTTAATGAAATTTTAATGAAACTGTTTCATGTATTTCTCTAAAATTAAAATAATGAAGATGATAATATCCATGATTAACACCTTCCACAATAAAAATAGTTAATCAACCTCTCATAATTACAAAAAAATGAACAAAATGAAAATTTATGATTGGTTGAATGTGGTTTTCACGGTTTTTATAAATTGAGTGCTTTTTATTTGAACGCTTCCATATATATATATATATATATATAGAGAGAGAGAGAGAGAGAGAGAGAGAGAGAGAGATATAGAGAGAGAGAGAGGGGGAGGTGTCAAACACAAACCATATAAAACCAATAAATTGAGATGACGATGGTTAATTTATTATAATTTGGATATTTATGAAAGATAATAAAAATTCATTAATCGTTTTATATTTGAAAATTTGAGATGTTTAGGAAACCACAAATATTTATCATATTAGATGGACGGTTAAGATTGATTTATATGATTTGTAACAGATCAAGAAAAAGCTTTTGGAGGCTCTGAGGCTGAGGAAAGCCGTTGACCAAATATAATAAACCACCTATGTGTGTGTATATATATATATATATATATATATATATATATGACTTGGGATCACGTGAGACCAACCTGTTTTCATTAGACTCATTAGACCACTATTTTTACATTTGAACTTCACAGCAAAACGCTGTAAAGGTAACATGTCCTTCAGAGTGTTTTTGTTTTGAAGATTCGGCCTTTTTTACCTTCACAGCGTTTTGCTGTGAAGTTTTAAGTGTAAAAAAGTGGTCTCACGAAAACAGGTTGATCTCACATAAACTCAACCCATGTGTGTGTGTGTGTGTGTGTGTATATATATATATATATATATATATATATATATATATGACTTGGGATCACGTATGACCAGCCTGTTTTCGTGAAACTCGTGAGACCACTTGTTTACACTTGAAACTTTACAGCAAAACGCTATAAAGGTAACATTCAGAGTGTTTTTGTTGTGAAAGTTTGGCTTTTTTTACCTTCACAACGTTTTGTTATGAAGTTCCAAGTGTAAAAAAATGGTCTTACAAGTCTCACAAAAACAGACTAGTCTCGCGTGAACCAAACTCATGTATATATATAATATGTGTGTGTGTGTGTGTGTATATATATATATATATATATATATATATATATATAAAGAGAGAGATGGAGAGAGAGTGTGTTTGGTTCAAATACAACTCATCGCATTTGTACAACCAATGCAACCCAATATATTGAGATATTTATGGAAATGATGAGATTTCATTTATTATGATTTGAATATTTATAGAAGATGAGTATKGTTCATTAATTATGATTGATACTTTATATTAGGAAACAATAAAAACTTTTATGAAATCACATATTAATCAAATGAAATRGACGGTTGAGATTGGGTTGTATTGGTTGCACAAATGTCAAGGGTTGTATAATAACCAATCTCTCTCTCTCTCTATATATATATATAAGGGTGAGTTCAAATAAACTACCAATTTGTAAAAACCGTGAAAACCTCATTCAACCAATCATAATTTTTCATTTTGTTCATTTTTTTGTAATTATGAGAGGTTGATTAACCATTTTTATTGTGGAGGGTGTTAATCATGAATATTATCATTTTCATTATTTTAATTTTAGAGAAATACATGAAACAGTTCCATTAAAATTTCATTAAGTAGTATATGAAACAATTTCATAACCACATATGAAACAACTTCATCAAAAAAAGTATTATTTGAAACAATTTCACAAGATTAACAATTTCATGAAAAAATTTCATAAGATTAACGACGGATGAAAGTAGTTTTTACGGTTTTTACAAATTGGAGTGATTTTCATTTGATCGCTCCCTATATATATCTCTTTCGGGGCTGGTTCAAATACTAACCCAAATTATTGTGCAAACTATGCTAACTGATCTTGATCGTTCATTTTCTCATCAAACGGTCCTTATTAAATGAGACTACAAAAATAATCATTTAATTAATGTATTAAATGAGATGTCTATGAACAACTGTTCAAAGGGTAATTTTGTAAAAAAAATCACATCACATCGTGAACCTATATTATTCAAACGATTTCGTAACCTCCAATCAACTACGAAACTGCCAATCTATATGATCAATAGTGTATATCATTAGCGAAAAATTTGGTTCATAATATTCATCAAAACGATGGATGATTTTGGCGAAATGCATACAAGTTTGGATTTGTGAACCTAATGAACAT
>NC_037544.1:36314337-36320907 GCF_001531365.2 Cynara cardunculus var. scolymus | reverse complement strand
AAGTTTGGATTTGTGAACCTAATGAACATCAGCAATATGACATAAAACAGTAACGAATTCCAACGTCTACGTCTGTGTAATTTGTGCTGATTTGATATCTGTTAATATATGTGTGTCTGTGCACAAATGTCTTAATGCATCYTAGTATGAAAAATGTAATCGCTATGTGTGTGATCAAGTAATATAGCACAGTGAACATAATGAACAACTCCTATATAAGCATGATATGATTTGTGCTATATTACATAAAACAATAACAAAATTAAAACTATTATTACACAAAGTAGATAATTAAAAAGAGCAACAAAGATGTGAATTTACTGAAATTGAAAACTTAGTGAAGAATGTATATTGCTTGTCATCCCGAAGTCAAATCTTTAATGAACATAATGAACAGCCCCTATGTAGTTAGTCTTCAAAACTAAAACTATTATTACACAAAGTAGATAATTAAAAAGAGCAACAAGGATGTGGATTTACTGAAATTCAAAACTTAGTGAAGAATGTATATTGTTTGCCATCCCGAACTCAAATTTTTAATATAGACGTGTTCACATTAGCGTGTTCATAGCTATCGTATGTTCATATTGGGACATTTATTGATCATTTTCTTCACTTTCGGAATTCGAATTCCGAATGTATTCGTAGACGMTTTTAGCTTTTTCATTCTCATTGTCGTCGATCCGTTTTACTCTATKATTATCCATATTAYTCGGACTATAACRGAATCTTTACAAAAKAGATTTTTTTTCWAATTTACAATATCAAAACCATTATAGGAAGAATAAATGTAAAATTCAGTAAGATGAACACATGTGAAACCTCATGTCATTATTCCATGAAGATCAATTAGTGACATTTTAAAATTTATAACTCCCAATTAAAATATTTGGGAGTTACATAAGAATGATAAATTACCTAAATACACTTACAATTAATATATGAGTTACATTTGAACCTAACTCAAAGATGGAACATGATTGGTTGATGTTGGTTAGCATAGTTTGCTTAATAGTTTTGGTTAGTATTTGAACCAACACCTCTTCCTATATATATATATATATATATATATATGCACACACACATACAAACGGTCCTCGAGTAGACAACATCACTATCAATAATTTTATTGAATCGACAAACAATGAATATGTTGTCATAAACATTTGGCTCTCCCTTTCGTATCCGTCCCCATCTTTTGTCAATCGCATAACGTCTTAATTTGTCACAACGATGACATTATAGCTCGTGTTGTTTAAATATATGGCGGTCACGTAGTTACTCATATGGAACCCGCAATATTATTGAATGTTGTTTTATCTGTTTAAATAATAAAAAATACGTAGGTGTTAAATCCTGATACACATTTGAGCTAGAATTTAATTTAATCGAGTAAAAAATTCAAAATACACATGATAAAACAATCTGTTTAAAAATAGACTGTTTTTAAAAAAACATGCTAGTTGTATTGGAATCTTTTGCTCCTTCACTCGATAACCTTAGGGTTATATGCGTTATTCTGTAAAAATTGGATGTTCGCGTCAACTTGTGTGTACCTTGACTAATCTCATTGGTCCTAAACCTTTGTGTTTTGGTTCCATGAAAGTTTGTACTTGTATTTTCTGATTTCGAGAGGCAAAAAGTCTTTAATCGAACGCTTTTTTTTATTAACTTGGATATCCAACTCGTTATGCGAGCCGACTAATCCCAGGGCTACCACCTGCTTTGCGGATAGTCCGGAGTCACCGCATTTGAACCTCCGTGGCCATAAGTGGATTTTTATTCCTATTTGGATTTGAACCTGGGACCTTCAAGTACTTTTGACTTTTGGAGTCAAGCTCAAACCAATGAAGCACCACCCTTGTGGTTAAGAACGTTTTTTTTGTTAACCATGGGTGTTCAGGCCAACTTGTGGGTACTTCGGCTAATCCGAGGAGTCAAAAAGAACTTCCAAGAAAATCCTAAGTGACGTTGCATGATTCGAACCAGTGACCTCTAAGAAAGATCCCCAAAAGCCTGATTTTTACTGTCAATTGAGCCAACGCCACAATATTTTCTCAGATACTCGTGTTGTTAATACTTCCAATGTATATTGCATCACTGACAGATTCTTTTAAGCTAATGGGATCCGATTTCGTATTCGAATTCAATTTCTTGATTGTTTTCAATCGTTACCCAAATGTGTGTTCGTTTTTCCGTTTTGTATCAAGCTTGTTATGAATGAAAGGGAATTTTAACGAGTTTTTTCTCGAGACATTATTATGATTTGACGAATCATATCTTAAAGATAACGACAATACATTCAAGAAAGTCGGTTTACGGTTCCGTTTGTTATTTTCTGTTTCAATCATCGTTTTGTGATGTCAAATCTATAGATACCGTATTCATTCAACCACCACTCGTAAAAAGGGTCCGGCATTTGACAATTTCATCATTCGATCATCGCAAATTTAGAATTAGAAGTTGACACGAAATTATTATACATGTTAACTTAAAATTTAAAATTATATACCCATGTAACCGGTTGAAGCATTAACCAGTTACATTAAGATATCTATGTCATGAAACAATACTGAGTTGGATATCACATCACTCATCATATCAGCACCGTAACCGGTTAATACTTCAACCGGTTACCCATAATACTTAAATTCTTAAAACTTTACATCTTAGATATTAAAATAAAAGTTTTAAAAGTGTGTTACCCAAAATAAAAATCAAGTTAAACTACGTTACTTTTTCATATAATTTGCCCATTAATTTATTATAATATTTTAGATTTAATAATAATTAAAAAATATTATTAAATAATTACATTTAAGAAAACATTGAAGTAGGTGGCGGTGGCGGCTATTGGCCCGAAATAGAAGACGTCTGCCACGTACTGCTAAATAAAATACTTGTATATTATACAAAAGAGGAAATGCATGTGTTAAATTATTAACGTATTTGAATTAAATTAAATATTGAAAAATAAATATAATTTATTATAAGATTAATAATATTTAATATAGCTTAAATAAAAATAAAGGGTTGTTTGCAACGTCTACTTGAAAATTGTTTATTGAGTCATTTACTGGTAAGAATCCTGAATTTTATTCTTTAAGATGAAATTTGGTTTGCAGAATGTTTGTGTATGGAATGAAATTTGTTAAAATAATTTGACTTTGAAAGAATTGGAATGAAATGTTGTCGGATTTGACCACTTGTTTGGTTGGCAAACATTGGAATGAAATATGTTAAGGAATTGGAACGAGGTATTGGTAAATGATCAAAATGCCTTTTTGAAAACTTTGATTTAAAAAAAAAATTAAAAGTACTTTAATAAAACGATTAGTTAATGTGTAAAACAACATAAAATACACAACTCGGATATAACCATAAGTCAAACGACGTTAGTAGATCAACGGTGGTCTGGTGGTTCAGGTCGGTGGTGGTACACGGTGGTTCAGATGGCGGTGGTCAGTGGTGGTCGGTGGTGGTTCAGATCGATGGTGGTTCACGGTAGTTCAGATGAAGGTGGTCAGCGGTGGTTTAGATCGACGATGGCGGCAGTGGTTGTTCGAATTGTTGGTGGTAGGCGGTGTCCGACAGTGATTCAGATCGGTGGTAGTCACCGATGCTCGACAGTGGTTTAGAACGGTGGTGGTCCGTGGTGCTTCAGGTGGTGGTGGCCGGATGTGGCTCAGAATGAGAGTGGTTCAGATCGGCGATGGATCAGATTGGTGATGGTCGGTGGTGGTTTAGGTCGGCAGTGGTCGGTAGAAATACAGATTGGTAGTAGTTGGCGGTGGTTTAGATCGATGGTGGTCCATGGTGGTTCAGATCATGATGGTCAACTGTGGTTCAGATAAGTGGTAGTCCATGGTGACTCAGATCGATGATCGACAGTGGTTTAGATCGACGGTGGATCGAATCGGTAGTGGTCGGCAGTGGTTCAGATCGGTGGTGGTCGGTAGGTGGTGGTCGACAGTGGTTTAGATGGCGATGATCGACGGTGGTTTAGATGGCGGTGGTCGACGGTGATTTAGATCGAAGGTGGTCGACGACGATCATATTAAGTTTTATGAGATTAGGGTATATTGGGTTAAGGCATATTTGGTATTACGAAAATAGAGAATTATATTTCATCAAAATACCATGTAGTTGCTAAGAAATGTAAAATTCCTTTATTTGTCGAATTTGGAAGATTTCAAAAATTACTTTCATGAAAAAGAATGAACGAAACAAGGAATGCAACTTGGTCAATGAAATTCAACATTCCAATTCCAACATATTTCTTCAGAATCTGCGAACTAAACGTTCCCTAAAGAGTGAGGGCAAGGATTTATACTTAGTAAGTGAAGGTGATTTCTTTTTTTCCCAAATAGTGTTTACCAGATATATCATTGCATATGATACTATTTTAATTGCATACAGAGAGAATCTGAGAGTTAACGATGTTTTCTGTAGATCTTTGAAAAATAAGAAAGCAGACTCGAAAGAAGACCAAAAACCCATATCAGAAACTAGAACAAAGTCGTTGGCGTGACTTATCCTGCGACCCGGGTCGTCTGCCGGGTCATGCACGCTTTCTAAGCAAACCTGCACGGATTTCATTTATTTCTTTATTTAATTGTTCTGTTTCCTAATTGATTTAGGATTACTATTTGCGAGTTTAAGTTATTATTTATCATCTTTGTTATTAGATTAAGATTATTATTATTTTTATTTTTATAATTACTTTTATAGTTCGTTTAGGATTAGAATAAATGCGAATGATCGTGTGAGAAAGGATGTTATGGGGTGGAACGAGAAGTGTGATATTCTTCCCCATCCCCATCCCCAGTTTGAGACAAATGGGGATCCCTGTCTCGGACCAGGGCCGGTGGACTGGGTTCCCCAATGGATCGGGGCCCATTCACATGCCTAACCTGAATTGAATCCTAATAGGCTGTAAGCTTGAGACTGGCGAATCGATTTCCAACAAGAGCCAGGCTCTTGCATCGATATCCATATTAGGTTATCTGATTTGACGGATTTCGTTTTTAGGGTTTTGATTTGAATTTAGATTGATTCACATTTTGTTTCAAGATTTCTTGAAATTGGGTTTGAATCATGTTCGAAACCAATGGATTCATTTCATCATGTATGATTCAATTTCTTGTTTTGTAGCTTCCATCGTGTGTACGACACCGATAGTGGTGTTTGGCAGGGACGGACCCATAATTTTTTCTAAACGGTGGCACCATTTGATCATAAGAAAAAAAATATAGGAAATTTTTTTCAAACGGTGACACCGTTTGACTATAAGAAACAAATATACAGAATTTTTTTTTCAAACAGGCGCACCGTTTGACTAACAAAATGACACTAACATTATTCGGACTTGGGTGTGGGGTACAATAAAAGTCTTGCAAACCAACTCCACCAAATAAAATTTGTTCTCATTGTAGTTTCAAAATACATACGGTGGCACACAACAAATTAATACGGTTGAACCGTTCACGAAACCTAAATGTTTTACCCTTCGGCGGAGAAACGATACGATGGCACGTGCCACCCATGGCACCTATGTAGGTCCGCCTATGGTGTTTGGTGAAGGAGCAAGTTGATTTCCACCGGTCGTAGTTTCTTATTGTTCTTAAAGGGTAGAGTATTCATCTGTTTTATGATAAAAACTGGGTTGTGTGAATTAACCTGTCTGTGTAGATTGTGAAGGTTTTTGTTTGACAGAGTTTTTCATAAATGCAAGAAACGTGTTTTTAATTGAGAGACATCTGTTCGGAAAAAAAAAAACTTGATTTTCTGTATAAATTTCTTATAAAAATTTACTGAATAAGAAATTTTTTATATTATAAATAACTGTATAAGCTATTGAATATCAATAAACTCATTAAAACTCCTATCATGATAAACGGATAATGTCTCGGGTCACAACACGTGACCAGGTTCATTAAGATCACGGGATGCACGTGACTTCGCGTCATTTTACAAAAAAGAACGATTTTCAAATTAATATTAAAAAAATAAATAAATAAAACAGGAGACAGCTGCGCAGTAAAATCTCCAATACGATGCAAGGAACCTTTGTCCTTTCTTACCTAATTTTCTAATGTCTACCATCCAATCACCATTAGACACGTGTCAGAAGACCACAATGACGTTTCGATCCGTCGTAAGTTCTGGCCCCACCTTTCCACATTGAGTAATAGTAGTTTCGGGTGGGTCCATCCGGGTTTTCCGGTTTTTACATGAATTACATTCAATAAATTCATTTTACTTTTTAATTTAATCTATACTATATTACAAAGCATTTGATAAAAATTCTTAAAAACCATATTTTATATGTAAAATACTGTTTATTAATATATATTACTTAAAGCTCAAGATTGCAAGTAAATTGTGCTTAAGTATAACTTATTAAAGCTCAATATCTGGATTCGTATAACTAACTGCAGATAAATATAATCAAATACAAGATAAACATTTCATTTTCAATATAAAAAATCTAAAATATAATTAGAATAATCATTGAGTTCTAACAGAATACTTAATTATTATTTTTATAAATGTTATATTATTAAACCA